>NC_091293.1:61354968-61357468 GCF_038502225.1 Cherax quadricarinatus | reverse complement strand
AACTCTCCCTTATTGGCCCTTGTTGGAAGATCGTTTCTGTCGTTTTCTTGTTGTTGGTTCTGCAGAACTCTGTTCACAGAACACTGGACTTAGTGATTTTAGACGTTGTACTGAGGTTGTGTGTCGCATAGACACTGAGCAACTCAGGTCCTGAGCTGTAGCTTCTGACCTAATTTGTACTGGTATCTGTGTACTGCCACAGTCGGGAATTTTCTTATGCTGAACTTAGATTCAGTAGAGTGGGAGTTTTGTGACTTTTGTGGAGGATCTGCAGATGGTCCCTACTTAGTGTCGTTATATTATCTCCTTGATCCTGATTCTGTGTCGCAGTTGCTTGTTATATAGCTATTGGGCTTAGCAATCGTTTTATTGTTCAAGCAAGCTGTTCTGATTGCCAGGTGGTCAAGAAGTTAGTTGATGTGAGGACTTCGTCAGTCATTGGTTTAAGTCTAGTCGAGTCTTGAGACATAGCGAACTACTTAGAGCACTTACACACATACACACAAACTTATTTGTATATTGTATTATTAAATGTTATTGTACCAGATGGTACTTAAGACGAATAAATGTGATATGTGCCTTCAGCACAATATTGTACATGAGAGAAGTGATTATTATTATTATTTTGATTTTGATTAATTTACTTTGATCTTATACCTCTAGACTGTTATTAATAAATTTATTAAATTTCAATTTCTCTAGTTAGTAGCCTACCAGTTGTAGTCCTGAAGCACTATTAATTCATATTGAATTCTAATGGATAATTGGACCAGGATACTGACTACTTGTTACAAACACCCAGTAACAGGCTGGATGCTAGAAGGGCAGTCCTTTCTAGTATTCACTGGAGATTTCTATGCTTATTAGAAATTGCGTTTTTTGTAACACATGTACAAGGTATACAGTCCTAGCTGACATCAGTGACATACTACTATACAGAAAGCCACTTGTTATGCTGAACATTTCGGACAAACTAAGTCAGTTTTGTCCCAGGATGCGACCCACACCAGTCCACTAACACCCAGGTACACACTTTACTGATCAATCAATCAATCAATCAAGTTTATTCTCTATAAGGATTTGTTGCAACCCCTGAATGGGTTGCAATGCATATTATGTATATTACCTTTTTCATATAATTTTATATTGCTTATATTTGCGATAATAGCTAAGTCGTAAATATATTGCTTTATATTATTATTATTTGACTTAGTTAAATTTTGTTAGGTAGGATGTAACATATGTGCTCAGTTCAAATCTTGATTGTCTAACTACTGTAATTATCGCTTGTGGCTCGTTTCCCTGCCGGCTTCTGTTGCTGGGCAGTAACTGTCCATGGAGCTATCACATGATCGAGAGGGGGGGGGGTGTCCTCACCTCGCCTGAAGTATTCAGTCTGGTCTAGACTCGCTGGGTGGTTGGATGTATTCCAGACAAAGTACCTAAATCTCCCTTATAGGCCCTTGTTGGAAGATCATCTCTAGCTTTCTTGTAGGTTCTGTGAGACTCTGTTCATAGAACATTGTATAGACTTAGTGATTTTCGATGTTGTACTGAGGTTGTGTGTCGCATAGACACTCTGAGCAACTCAGGTCCTGAGCTGTAGCTTCTGACCTAACCTGTACTGGTATCTGTGTATTATCACAGTCGGGGATTTTCTTATGCTGAACTTAGATTCAGTAGTATGGGAGTTTTGTGACTTTTGTGGAGGATCTGCAGATGGTCCCTACTTAGTGTCGTTATATTATCTCCTTGATCCTGATTGTGTCGCAGTTGCTTGTTATATTGCTATTGGGCTTAACATTCTTTTTATTGTTCAAGCAGACTGTTCTGATTGCCAGTTGGTCAAGAACTTAGTTTATTTGAGGACTTTGTCAGTCACTTGTTTAAGTCTAGTCGAGTCGTGAGACATAGCGAACTACTTAGAGCACTTACACACACACAAACTTACTTGTACATATTTGTAATATCTTATTAAATGTTAATGTACCAGACGGTACTTAAGAATTATAAATGTGATATGTGCTTTCAGCACAATACTATTGTATATGAGAGAAGTGATTATTATTAATTTGTTTGAATTGATTAATTTTATTTAATTTGATGATATACCTCTAGACGATACTTAATAAATTTATTAAATTTTAATTTCTCTAGTTAGTAGCCTACCAGTTGTAATCCTGAAGCACTATTGAATCATACTGAATTCTAATGGATAATTGGACAAGGATACTGACTAATTGTTACGAAAACCCAGTAACAGGCTGGACGCTAGAAGGGCAGTCCTTTCTAGTATTCACTGGAGATCTCTAAGCTTTTAGAATGGCGTTTTTTGTAGCAGGATTACAATGTGGGGTTTACAGATTTTTGCTATTGTGTGGTTTACATGTAGTAAAATACTAAATTACAGAGGGGGCCACTAGGGTGAACATGGACAACAGGTGTAAGGAAACACGCCCAATGTTTCTACCCTTGCCGAGAATCGAACCCGAACAATCAC
>NC_091293.1:61087468-61349968 GCF_038502225.1 Cherax quadricarinatus | reverse complement strand
TGCCTCCCTGTCAGATATTCTCTGATCCATTGCAGTGCCTTTCCTGTTATGTGTGCCTGATCCTCTAGCTTTTGCAGTAACCTCTTGTGAGGAACTGTGTCGAAGGCCTTCTTGCAGTCCAAAAATATGCAGTCGATCCACCCCTCTCTCTCTTGTCTTACTTCTGTCACCTTGTCATAAAACTCTAGTAGGTTTGTGACATAGGATTTTCCTTCCCTGAAACCGTGCTGGTTGTCAATTATACCCTTGTTTCTTTCCAGGTGCCCCACCACTCTCCTCCTGATGATCTTCTCCATGACCTTGCATACTATACATGTTAGTGAAACAGGTCTGTAGTTTAGTGCCTCATGTCTGTCTCCCTTTTTAAAAATTGGGACTACATTTGCCATTTTCCATACCTCAGGGAGTTGCCCAGTTTCAAATGATGTGTTGAAGATCTTTGTTAATGGCTCACACAATATCTCTGCTCCCTCTTTAAGGACCCATGGAGAGATGTGTGTGTGTGTGTGTGTGTGTGTGTGTGTGTGTGTGTGTATGTGTGACTCAACAATCAATATTTGCACCAATAACTCATTACAGTTGTGACCGGGTGTGGAAGTGGCCTGGTGGTTAACGCTCTCGCTTCACACGGTGAGGGCCTGGGTTCGATTCCCAGCCAGAGTAGAAACATTGGACGTGTTTCTTTCCACCTGTTGTCTATGTTCCCCATCAGTAAAATGGGTACCTGGGTGTTAGTCGACTGGTGTGGGTCGCATCCTGGGACACTGACCTAAGGAGGCCTGGTCACAGACCGGGCCGCGGGGGCGTTGACCCCCGGAACTCTCTCCAGGTAAACTCCAGGTAAACTCTATAATTTGTTCATGATCGTAGCCATGTATAAACGTAAGTAACCATTCTTACAGGATTCATTACCTTTGTAACTTGTGAGTTCATTACCTTTGTAAATTGTGAGTTCATTACCTTTGTAAATTGTGAGTTCATTACCTCTGTAACTTGCTCAGCTATCAAAACTTTGGAGTCCAGTCCCTGGACCAATTATGTACCTCTGTAATCTTTTGACTACCGCCCACAGGATGGGTATGGGGTGCATAATAAACATATTAAACTAACTAAAAAACTAACTTAAATATTAATACCAGAATTTACTGGTTATGTTGTTTAAATGTAATATAAATGTTTTAGATCCCAGTATATGTGTACAGAGGATTGTGGGTATCAGGAGGGAGATTCTCAAGAGACCTAGAATTTCCAAAATTTCCACACACCTCAGAGGTGCAACAAAACGTAAGTAGTTCTACTCAGTTGCCTTCTAGTCAAATTACTTGTATGAACGCAATGGTGAGGTTCATACAGGTGTAATTTATTTCTCACACTGATGAACGGGGAGAGTCAGTGTTAATGATCCTGGACGCAGAGCATCACTGAACAACATGTTCAAACCCAAGTCATTATCATCCACTAACTCAACAGGAGACAAGGATGGTTGTTTTATCTTTGACATAGCTCTAGTAATTGCACTGAGAGGAACTAAAATATGCTTCTCTCTACAAGCTTCAATAGTATAATTATCATCAGTGCTATTATAAATCACAAGTGGTTCCTTACATATACCAGCATGAAGGATATCGTTCCCTATCAACAAGTCTACTGACCTGATAGGAAATACACCACTGGATATACCCACTGAAATATAACTAGTATAATAGCTTGTTTCAAGATAAACTTTGTGCAGAGGTACTTTTATAACAGATCACCATAGGCCTCTAACAATACATCTATCTTGGTATAAGTATCATTAGTTAAGGGCAGTACATCTCCTCTCAACAAGGTGAGATAACTGCCAGTGTCTCGGCAGTTAGCTGTGATTCGTCAAGTCCCACTTTTCCTCTAGATAAATAAGAACTCTGTGCTGAACGAATCTTTTCGTCAGATATACTTTCCGACTCTAGTCATCTAGACTGAGCAATATTCTCCAAACAGCAGCATTCTTGGTGCCCTTGTTGCACCGAGGATGATACGACTTGTGTAGGGGCGCCAGCCGCACGATCATTTATCATATCTCTTTCTAATTTGTAGCAATACTCTCTAGCATGTCCTTTTCTATTACAATAGGTACATTTAACTTTCTTCTTCTCGGTATCAGACTTCTGTTTAGCCACAGAGACAGATTGAGAGTCTCCCTAGTAAAGATACGGTGTACTGCCAAGTACGTAGTTAAGTACCTGACTCACGAAATCGTAATGACACGATTGCAAACCATACCACGGGCGGGGATAGAACCCGCGATCAGAGTCTCAAAACTCCAGACCGTCTGGAGTTTTGAGACTCTGATCGCGGGTTCTATCCCCACCCGTGGTAAGGTTAGTTAAGTACCTTAATGACAACATTCTCCATAGCTATCAATCAGGCTTTAGATCTTACTCAACCGACACCTCCCTAATTAATCTGATGGATTACGTGAGAACTGAAATGTCAAAGGGGAACCTCATAGGTATGGTAACCTGAGACCTGCAAAAGGCCTTCGATACTGTCAACTACAATATATTATGTAAGAAACTCCAAGCTATCGGTATAGGTTCTGTAGACTGGTTTAAGTCCTACCTTAGCAGCAGGAGACAAATTGTCAAAATCAACAAAACGGAATCAGAACCCCTGCCGATAGCATGTGGAGTTCCCCAAGGTCCCTTATTATTCTTATGTTATGTCAATGACATGCCTATCAGTGTCAAGTGCAAACTCCTACTGTATGCAGATGACAGTGCCCTGTTAGTGTCAGGTAAAGACTCACAAGATATAGCTAATGTTTTAACACTGGAACTGGAGTCCTGCAGCAAATGGTTAGTAGACAACAAACTATCATTACACCTCCGGAAAACTGAAGCCATTCTCTTTGGCACGAAACATAAACTGAGAAGGGTAAATAATTTTAATGTCCAGTGTAATGGGGAGCCCATCACTTTGGTTTCATCAGTAAAATATCTGGGAATCCCCTTTGACCCATGCATGTCAGGAGAATTGATAGGGAACAGTGTAGTAAAGAAAGCGAATGCCAGACAGAAGTTCCTATATAGACAAGCACAGTGTCTACCTACTGAGGCTCGCAGGACCCTATGTCTAGCCCTTATACAATGTCATATGGATTACCCTTGTTCTTCATGGTACTCTGCCTTGACAAAAAAAAGAACTGAAAGATAGACTGCAAATCACCCAGAACAAAATCGTAAGATTCATCCTGGGGCTGGGACCAAGAGAACATGTAGGCCAGGATGAATTACAGCAGTTGGATATGCTGAATGTTGAAGACAGAGTAAAACAACTGAAGCTAAATCATGTTTATAAAATTGCTCACAAACAGTGTCCAGAATATCTTGCTGTCAATTTTGTCAAGGTTGGGAACCAAAGCAATCATAGTACTAGGGGGAGAGAGCACAACTTCGTAGAACCCACAGTCATTGGCCAGGCTTCAAACACCTTTTATTGTACAGTAATAATGGAATGGAACAGACTGCCTGCACATGTCAAAGCCAGTCATACCATGAACCAGTTCAAGAAGAGTGCCAAAAGGTGTCTGATGAATGTAGCTACAGAAAGGGAGGGGAATGATTTTTTTATTTTTTAACTAACATACGTGTAATTTTACCTTATCCCTAGTTTACCTGGAGTTTACCTGGAGAGAGTTTCGGGGGTCAACGCCCCCGCGGCCCGGTCTGTGACCAGGCCTCCTGGTGGATCAGCGCCTGATCAACCAGGCTGTTGCTGCTGGTTGCACGCAAACCAACGTACGAGCCACAGCCCGGCTGATCAGGAACTGACTTTAGGTGCTTGTCCAGTGCCAGCTTGAAGACTGCCAGGGGTCTGTTGGTAATCCCCCTTATGTGTGCTGGGAGGCAGTTGAACAGTCTCGGGCCCCTGACACTTATTGTATGGTCTCTTAACGTGCTAGTGACACCCCTGCTTTTCATTGGGGGGATGGTGCATCGTCTGCCAAGTCTTTTGCTTTCGTAGTGAGTGATTTTCGTGTGCAAGTTCGGTACTAGTCCCTCTAGGATTTTCCAGGTGTATATAATCATGTATCTCTCCCTCCTGCGTTCCAGGGAATACAGGTTTAGAAACCTCAAGCGCTCCCAGTAATTGAGGTGTTTTATCTCCGTTATGCGCGCCGTGAAAGTTCTCTGTACATTTTCTAGGTCGGCAATTTCACCTGCCTTGAAAGGTGCTGTTAGAGTGCAGCAATATTCCAGCCTAGATAGAACAAGTGACCTGAAGAGTGTCATCATGGGCTTGGCCTCCCTAGTTTTGAAGGTTCTCATTATCCATCCTGTCATTTTTCTAGCAGATGCGATTGATACAATGTTATGGTCCTTGAAGGTGAGATCCTCCGACATAATCACTCCCAGGTCTTTGACGTTGGTGTTTCGCTCTATTTTGTGGCCAGAATTTGTTTTGTACTCTGATGAAGATTTAATTTCCTCATGTTTACCATATCTGAGTAATTGAAATTTCTCATCGTTGAACTTCATATTGTTTTCTGCAGCCCACTGAAAGATTTGGTTGATGTCCGCCTGGAGCCTTGCAGTGTCTGCAATGGAAGACACTGTCATGCAAATACGACCCTCGTATTGTAGATAGTCTTGATAGTATGATAATAAGATACTACCTCCTTTATAGAATAATAATAAGATATTATGACCTTTATATTATAATAATAAGGTAAAAGGACCCCAATGGAAATAAGTCACTCTGTCTGACTTTTCTGGGTTATCCCAGGTTCTCTACACATATGCTGTTGTGTATGATAATCTATGTAACTGTATTTGTGTATACCTGAATAAACTTACTTAAGTAATAACAGCATGTGAATCAGGCTGGCAGTGACCAGCTGATCTCTTGTTGACTTCTAGGACAATTTTTAATTACCTTCCTTCTTGGTGTTTTAGTACATGCAATTTTGTGAGATATCTCGTATTTGTCTGTTAATGCAGCAGTTTCTAGAACATCTGAAGCAGTATGGTCGATCAGATATTCTTGTTTGTCAGCCGACACACGGTTGTTGAGATCTTCGTGAAGTAGCAGCTGAACCAGACTGTCAGAAGTATTGCAATTTAAGACTCTACACCACCTCTTAAAGGCAATCTTTTTCTCACGAGCGAATTCGACACAGGTTTGACCTTGTCTTCGCTGTAACGTACGAAATGCTCGTTGATAACTTACAGGTAACAAGTTATATGTCTAGAATAGTTTCCTTGACAGTATCGTAATGTACTTGTCAAAGGGCAAAGCAGCAGTACAAGTTTGAGCTCTGCCTCTCATAGCTGTGTGCAACAATATTGCTCAGTGCTTACCTGGCCAATTCATAGCACGTGCCTGGTTCTCAAACAAATCAAAACAAGTGTTTCTAAGTCACTTTCAAAGAACTTAGGAACCACTTAGGCACCTTTCTGCACATTAAATGTGTCTTGTGTTGTACCACAAGGTTCATCAGATCTATTAACCTGTTGTCTTTCGAAACGAACAGTCTATGGAAATCTTCGTTCAATTTCCTGTGCCTCTATCTGTGCATTCTGAAAATTAATTGTGAGTTCTATCCTTTCAAACTGATCCTAAGAGATAGGACCAGTGGGTAATGGAGGAGTAGGGAAACTAACGATTGAGTCTCGACGTTCCATAGGTCGGGCACGTAGTCCAGCCATTCCTAGAGAATCTAGATCTGGTCTAGGATAACTCTATACAGGTGTAGTATGTACTGTACTAGTAGGCAGCTGAGTCCCACTGCTTGCTACATTCTGTACTAAAGTCTCAGTCAGGCGGGAAGGGGTGAGCGTAAACTGAACTATACTGAGCTCAGATACTTCTGCCATAGTTCCCCCTCAAGGAAGGTTCTTTGATGCTGGTGAGGGGTTCTTGTTCTAGGGAACTGGATATGTGCTCCAGTTCCCTGAATTAAACGTGAATACCTTCCACATCCCCCACAGACGCTGTATAATCCTACGGGTTTAGTGCTTCCCCCTTGATTATAATAATAAATTCTGCCATAGTTGCTCTCTACTACGTCATCAGTTAGCTACATATTTCCTAACTGTGACACTAAGCTCTCCGAATCAGAATCGAAATCAGAAATCTCTGCATGAACAGGCAACAATATATTTTGAATTAATGCTCTGACAGTTTCTGCAGTGTAATTCCTGTTATACGTCACACCGAGATATTTAGCTACTTGCCAACACGTCTGAAGTTTAAAGTACTTAACTTTGACAAAGTCAGAGTATCAATTAACTGTTCCACTTGCACATACATCACGAAATTAAGTACACAACAAGAGAGTGATTATAGGAAGATGTGATCCTTATAGGAATTTACTTTACAAGTTATATTAGTGTTGGTTGTCTCAGAGCTATAGCTCATTAACAGTATTTCCATCTCCATGGATCAAGAGACTCGGACAAGTACATACATCCACCTATTATGCTGTACAAGACCAAACTCGAAGTCTTTAGATCAAGAAATTACTCAAAGTGTTTGACCATAGAGTTACTAGTATGTCAAACTAGACGATTTCTCCAACACCTTGGATCAAGAGATCCCGGACAGGCCCCTATTTGTTACAAAAACGCGATATCTATAAATTATAGACATCTCCAGAGAATACTAGAAGGTCTGCCCCTCTAGCATTCAGCCTGTTTCTGGGTTTTTGTAACAAGTAGTCAGTATACTGGTCCACTTATCCGTTACACTTTACAATAAGTTTTAATAGTGCTTTAGGATTGGCACTTTTAGGATACTAACTAAAGAAATAAAAATTTAGATTTTTATTCACAAAGTTGTCTAGGTGGGCAAAATCAAATAAATCAATTTGATATAAATTAGGATATAAGCTGCTAAACTTCTCTCGTAGTAGTATAGTGCTGAAGGTACAGTTTATAACTTTATGACTCAAAGTACCGTCTGGTACGTTGTTAACAATTACAACAATATTAGTATATACAAAACATAAAGTGGGACCAAGTAAACCAAGTCCTAACCGATATAAGCTGGGAAGATATACTAAGCAACACAGACCCCAACTTATGCCTAGAACAGATTAACTTGGTGGCATTCGATGTATGCACAAGGCTTATTCCTCTAAGAAAAAGGAGGAGTAGATGTAAAATAGAAAGAGACAGGCGCTCCCTTTACAGGCGACGGAAAAGAATAACAGAGCGGCTAAAAGAGGTCAATATATCTGAAATGCGTAGGGAGACACTGGTCAGAGAAATAGCAAGCATCGAACTTAAGCTAAAAGAATCCTTTAGGAGTCAGGAATCGCGGGAAGAACTAAAAGCCATAAATGAAATCGAAAGAAACCCAAAGTATTTCTTCTCCTATGCCAAATCAAAATCGAGAACAACGTCCAGTATTGGGCCCCTACTTAAACAAGATGGGTCCTACACAGATGACAGCAAGGAAATGAGTGAGCTACTCAAGTCCCAATATGACTCAGTTTTTAGCAAGCCGCTAACCAGACTGAGAGTCAAAGATCAAAATGAATTTTTTATGAGAGAGCCACAAAATTTGATTAACACAAGCCTATCCGATGTTATCCTGACGCCAAATGACTTCGAACAGGCCATAAATGACATGCCCATGCACTCTGCCCCAGGGCCAGACTCATGGAACTCTGTGTTCATCAAGAACTGCAAGAAGCCCCTATCACGAGCCTTTTCCATCCTATGGAGAGGGAGCATGGACACGGGGGTCGTCCCACAGTTACTAAAAACAACAGACATAGCCCCACTCCACAAAGGGGGCAGTAAAGCAACAGCAAAGAACTACAGACCAATAGCACTAACATCCCATATCATAAAAATCTTTGAAAGGGTCCTAAGAAGCAAGATCACCACCCATCTAGAAACCCATCAGTTACACAACCCAGGGCAACATGGGTTTAGAACAGGTCGCTCCTGTCTGTCTCAACTATTGGATCACTACGACAAGGTCCTAAATGCACTAGAAGACAAAAAGAATGCAGATGTAATATATACAGACTTTGCAAAAGCCTTCGACAAGTGTGACCATGGCGTAATAGCGCACAAAATGCGTGCTAAAAGAATAACAGGAAAAGTCGGTCGATGGATCTATAATTTCCCCACTAACAGAACACAGAGAGTAGTCGTCAACAGAGTAAAGTCCGAGGCAGCTACGGTGAAAAGCTCTGTTCCACAAGGCACAGTACTCGCTCCCATCTTGTTCCTCATCCTCATATCCGACATAGACAAGGATGTCAGCCACAGCACTGTGTCTTCCTTTGCAGATGACACCCGAATCTGCATGACAGTGTCTTCCATTGCAGACACTGCAAAGCTCCAGGCGGACATCAACCAAATCTTTCAGTGGGCTGCAGAAAACAATATGAAGTTCAACGATGAGAAATTTCAATTACTCAGATATGGTAAACATGAGGAAATTAAATCTTCATCAGAGTACAAAACAAATTTTGGCCACAAAATAGAGCGAAACACCAACGTCAAAGACCTGGGAGTGATCATGTCGGAGGATCTCACCTTCAAGGACCATAACATTGTATCAATCGCATCTGCTAGAAAAATGACAGGATGGATAATGAGAACCTTCAAAACTAGGGAGGCCAAGCCCATGATGACACTCTTCAGGTCACTTGTTCTATCTAGGCTGGAATATTGTTGCACACTAACAGCACCTTTCAAGGCAGGTGAAATTGCCGACCTAGAAAATGTACAGAGAACTTTCACGGCGTGCATAACGGAGATAAAACACCTCAATTACTGGGAGCGCTTGAGGTTCCTAAACCTGTATTCCCTGGAACGCAGGAGGGAGAGATACATGATTATATACACCTGGAAAATCCTAGAGGGACTAGTACCGAACTTGCACACGAAAATCACTCACTACGAAAGCAAAAGACTTGGCAGACGATGCACCATCCCCCCAATGAAAAGCAGGAGTGTCACTAGCACGTTAAGAGACCATACAATAAGTGTCAGGGGCCCGAGACTGTTCAACTGCCTCCCAGCACACATAAGGGGGATTACCAACAGACCCCTGGCAGTCTTCAAGCTGGCACTGGACAAGCACCTAAAGTCAGTTCCTGATCAGCCGGGCTGTGGCTCGTACGTTGGTTTGCGTGCAGCCAGCAGCAACAGCCTGGTTGATCAGGCTCTGATCCACCAGGAGGCCTGGTCACAGACCGGGCCGCGGGGGCGTTGACCCCCGGAACTCTCTCCAGGTAAACTCCAGGTAAACAAGCAAGTGTGTGAGAATGTGTGTATGTGCTCAAAGTTGTTCGTTATGTCTCAATAAGACTAACTTCTTGACCAATCAGGCAATCAAAATAGCTTGTTTGAACAGTAAGATGAACGATTCACCGAACAGCAATATAACAAGCAGTAGCACAGCGTCAGGAACAAGGAGACAAAATAACAACCCTAACTGAGGACCTTCAACAGATCCTCCATAAAAGGCATAAAACTCCCTTAATACTGAATCTAGGTTCAGCATAACCAAATCCCCGACTACGACAGTGCGCAGATACCAGACAAAATAAGTCAGAAGCTGTAGCTTAAGAACTGGGTTAACTTAGAGTATCACTACGACACAACCTCAGTAAAACGTCAAAAATCACTAAGTCTGAACTATGCTCTGTGAACAGAGTTACATAGAGTTACGTGAAGTATGTTTCAACTTTCCACCGAAACCATACTCTACCAAAGCAGTCTAAATAACAAACAAACAGCCAGAGACAAGAGAGATAGAGAGGTGTTGGTCGAACAAGGACCAGCAGAGGAGAGAGCAAGCAAGGAAGGCCAGTCTCCTAGCTCAGGTGCGATCACATGATTCTCCCGTGGACTCCTCCACGGAGCCGGCAGTTAAACAAGTGAGGTGATAGTTAACAAGGTAGTTTGCCAGTGCGGGCAGCCACTCAACACACTCGAACAATGAGCACAGAAAGTGTAAATGTTAATCCTACCTAATGATACTCCTAAGTCAAATAATAATATAAAGCAAGATATTTTCAATTTAGCTAATGTTGATAATATCAGCACTATAAAATTATATGAAAGATAATATACATCAGATATACAGTATATACATTGGGCCCCATTCAGGTGGCGCAACATATACTAAGTTCTGATTATTATCTCCTCCAGTTTTCCATAACGGAATAGTTGGAATTTGTCTTCATTGAACATCATATTTTCTGTTGCCCATTAGAAAACTTGGTTTATATCTTCTTAGAGGTTAACCGTGTCCTCAGTGGATGACAGTCTCATGTAGATCCTAGTATCGTTTGCAAAGGATGACACGATGCTATGCGATACATCTATCTCTATGTGTAATATAAGGATGAGGAACAAGATGGGGGAGAGTACTGCGCCTTGTGGAACAGAGCTTTTTATTATGGCAGCTTCCAATTTAACTCTGTTTACCACTACTCTTTGTGTTCGATTGGTTAGAAAGTTGAAGATCCATCTGCTCACTTTGCCAGTTATCCCTTTAGCACCCTATTTAGTGCACTGTTACACCATGATCGCACTTGTCAAAGGCTTTTGCAAAATCTGTGAATATTACATTTGCATTTTTGTTTTTCTTCCAGTGCATCCAAGACCATATCATAGTGATCCAGTAGTTGCGAGAGGCAAGAGCAACCCGCTCTGAACCCTTATTGCCCTGGATTGTGCGGTTTTTGGGAATCCAAGAGGTTTGCAGTCATGCTTCTTAGTGCTCTTTCAAACATTTTTATGATATGGGACGTTAGAGCTATTGGTCTATAGTTTTTAGCTAATGCTTCACCATAGTATATTTAGGGCACGCAAAAGGGGTTTCTTGCAATTCTTAATGTACACCAAGTTCCACGAGTCTGGGCCTGGGGCTGAGTGCATGAGCATGTTGTCAATGACTTTCTCAAAATCTAATGGAGTTAGGGTAATGTCAGAAATCTGGCATAAATTGACGGAGTTTTGAGGCTCATTCATGAAATAATAATTTGGAATGTCGATCTTTTGACTAATCAGTGGCTAAACACAGAGCCATATTGGGATTTCACTCATTTCTTTGTTGTCATCTGTGTAAGTCCCATCTTGTCTGAGCAAGGACCCGGTACTAGATGTAGTATTTGCCTTTTTTTGCATATGAAAAGGAATATTTCGAATTTATTTCAGTATCACTAATTGCTTTTAGCTCCTCCTGTCTCTCCTGCATCCTTCATGAATCCTTTAACTTAAGCTCGATAATTTCCACTTCCCAGGTCAGCGCTTCCTTCCCTGTATAAGATAATCTAGCGTTCTTGAGGAGCTCAGTGATTCTTTGTCTTCTTCTGTAGAGGGAGCGTCATGCTCTCTCTTCAGTTTACTTCTTCTCTTCTTTTTTCTTAGGGAAATATGCCTTGAACATACTTCAGCTGCCAGGAAGTTGATCTTTTCAAGGCACTGGTTAGGGTCCATGTTATTTAAGATATCTTCCCAACATGTTTCATTTAGGACATAGTTTACCTGGTCCCAGTTGATGTTCTTGTTGTTGAAGTTGTATTTGGTGAAGACACCTTTACAGTTACGTGCATTTTGCTGGTCAGGACTCCTGTGCATGTAAGTCTGAACTTCGATTAAATTGTCTTGAGGATGTCTCTCAAAGAAAGAACCCGCAATAATGGATTTAAATTAGACAAGTTTAGATTTAGAAACGACATAGGAAAGTATTGGTTTGGAAATAGGGTAGTTGATGAGTGGAACAGTCTACCTAGTTGGGTTATTGAGGCTAGGACTTTGGGTAGTTTGAAATTTAGGTTGGATAAATATATGAGTGAGAGGGTTGGATTTGAGTGGGACTTGCAAATGAGTGGATAGAGTTATCAGAGCTTATTTCTTGGGTAGCATTGAAAATTAGGTTGGGCAAACGTTTTGTTTAAAAGTATTTTGTTGCTGGTGGATGACTTAATGCAAATATAAATGAGGCCATGTTGTTTGTTGGGGGGATTTTGTTGTTGGCATCAGTAATTGTGAGTCTGGAGGGGCCACTGGCTGTGCCTCCAGTCCAACAAAGTTCCAAGGTGGTGAACTATTTTGGTTATTTCTTTCCATTTTCTTTCTTCGTTTCTTACCTCTAAAAATCAGTTGGAGTGGAGCTGTCGTAACCACTGTAACCACTCGCTGACATCAGTGATATACTACTGTACAAAAAGCTCCTTGTTGTGCAGAACTTTTCGGGCAAATTAGGTCAATTTTGTTCCCAGGATGCGACCCACACCAGCCGACTAACACCCAGGTACCTATTTTACTGGTAGGTGAACAGGGACAGTAGATGTCTTAAGGAAACACGTCCTAATGTTGCCACCCGTACTGGGGATCGAACCACGGACCTTAGTGAGTGAGCTGAGTACGATTCCAGTCGAGCTACGGGACACCTAGGTATGTTAATAAGACTTAAGGGAAACACTTGGGTATCTTTTTTTCCTGAGAACGTTTCGCCAACCACTGACTTTATCAGTTCGATACAGAGAATAAAACTGGAGACAGTGGAAGACATGAAGTAGTTTAAAATTAAAAATAATAAAATTAAAATTAAATTTTTTTATTTCCTTGTAAAGTTTACAATGTTTGGTTCACATGTTGTGAAATGTTAATTACAAAGGTCATTAGCATACCTAGGTATTTCTGGCAGACTAATACTAATTCTTACTCTATACTGATATAGGTCATGGAACACCACATTTGAACACACATTATTAGATAAATACATAATTATATACATACCCAGCAAGTACATACATAAGTATATTTACAATACTGAAATAGCACGAGTCGTATAATAATATTACAAATGGTAAATTTAGTAATGGGATTGGATTTGCCTGTTTCTATTAAAGTTTATATATTGGAAGTGTGTTTTAGGTGGACTTAGGACTAACTTAAGATTTAATACGCAATAGTTACATTAGAAATTTTAGGTTTACAGTCATTTGAGTGAGTGTAAGTGCAAATTAGGGGGGAATTACAGATAACGAGAGTAAGACTATATTGTTTTGGATGTGTTCATGATACAAAACAATAAAATGAGATGATTTTCATTTCATTTGGTTAGTTAATGATGGGGTGTGTTAGGGAGATAAGATTTTTTTACAGTAGTTTTGAAAATGGTGGTTGAGTCAGGCGGGAGTTCCAGATTTTAGGCTCTTTTATGTACATCGAATTTTTGTAGAGGTTTAACCGGGCACGAGGTCCTCAGCCTTGTAGGAAAGTTTTCAGTCTCAACAGTCTTCATGTCTCTGAGTCATCTTGCACCGTGTCCCACAGATTAATCAAGGGTGAGGGACTGAGCACCTCAAACTACTTCTTCATGTATTTCACCGTCTCTGGTTTAATTCTGTGCATTAGAATGATAAAGTTACCGGTTGGTGAAACGTCTCCACAATAAAGACATTTATTTATATGTTTTGTATACCATACATGTATAACATCATGGTGATAAATTAGACACATGTGCAACTCTTGGGTATCTTTATTGAGGAAACGTTTCGCCACACAGTGGCTTCATCAGTCCATACAAAGGAGAATCTTGAAGAACAGGAGGAGAATGAGGTAATCAGTCCCTCAACCTTGAGTCGATGTGGTCAGTCCATCAATCTGACAAACCTGTCAGACACTGCAGCTTCTTGGGATCTTAATACTTGGGAATTCTTCGCTTGCCTAATTCTTGGGTACGACCTACTTCAACATTGAACAAATGTGACACCACCTATGACTGCTGCACCTCTCCTGCCTACGGTTTATAAGCTGCTTCTCAGCACGTATGCCGTATTCTATTCAAGATTGATGGACTGATCACATCGACTCAAGGTTGAGGGACTGATTACCTCATTCTCCTCCTGTTCTTCAAGATTCTCCTTTGTATGGACTGATGAAGCCACTCTGTGGCGAAACGTTTCCTCATTAAAGATACCCAAGAGTTGCACGTGTCTAATTTATCAACATGTAGGTTCTCTGAACCATTCATCTACAAATAACATCATGGTATTAAGAACGGAGAATATTTTCAACAACACTGTTGTTAACAATTGTGTAGCATCACTTACTTCCACTAGTGGTTCCTGATCGCCTGTGACCTCATCTTCAAGCTGCTACGTCTCACTTCCGGTTCAGTATATGAGTCTGACCTCGTGCTTCTGTCTTAAGCTGGAAAATATTAGGGACGTGTTTCCATAAGACACCTACTTTCCCTGTTCACCTATCAGTATAAAATGGGTACTTGGGTGTTAGTCGACTGGTGTGAGTCGCATCCTGGGACAGAACTGACGTCATTTGCCAGAAATGCTCAGCATAACAAGCGGCTTTCTATGTAGTAGTATGTCATTGATGTCAGCTAGGACTGTATACCTTGTACGTGTACTTGTAAAAATAAAGATATTATTATTATTATTATATTATTAAGTGACTGACTATCTTTCATTTAGGCTGAGGAACTGATTACCTCAGTCTGCCTCTCCACTTGGTCAACTATTTCCATGATTTTAATTCATCCTTGTATTACTAGCCACTTTGGTGGCAAAATCTAAATCCCTGTATTCGGCTAATGCAACGTGGCGAAACTTATCGGCAATAAGGATATTTAAGAGTTGCACATGTCTCTTACTCATCAGGCAATGTGGCAGATGTTGCAAATGTATGTAAAAGGTAGTAGTAATCAAAAGAATTAGAATTTTCATGCGGAGAATAAGTGTATGCAGGAGAGAAGAGGACTATTTTCTAGCAGACGTAGGCATTAGACATTGATGTATGGTGCCACCATGTGTGTTTAATATATTTAAAGCCTAAGTGGTAAAGAAAATGAATGCTTGATTGTTGGGAGAGGTGTGTGATCAAATGTTAATGTATCTAACACGTAGTGTGAGTTGTCACACTTTCTCTTGGCAGTTATATTGGGAGAATCTGAAAACAAGTTGCAAAGGTTAATGGATGACTGGAGGAGTTTGGGAAGAAGTATAAAAGAAGGAAAATGAAAGTGGACACAGAAAAACCACAAGATAACGAGAGTGGCATATAGTTTAGACAAAGAAAAGTTTATATGTGATTAGTGATTGGAGCGAAGGTCTATGTAGGAAGTTAATGTATTTGGATATTTGGGAGAGGATGTGTCGGCAGAGTGCTTTATGAAAATTAAGGTGAACCGTGTAATAGACGAAGGAAAAACAAGGTATGTGCATTACTGAAGCGTTTTTAAAGAAAAAAAAATCTATGGTGAGAAATATTTATGGAGGCAAAAAGAAACGGGGAGTGTACCAGAGTATAGTGATACAAATCCTTTTATAAGGGTGCGAGGCATGGGCTTTAAATGTAATAGCAAAAAGTAAGTTGGAGGTAATGGAGATGTCATGTTGAAGTGAAATGTGTGGCGTGAATATTATGTAAAGAATTCGGATTGTGTGGGGTTATTAAGGCTGTCATTTACAGGGGCAGAGATATTAAGGTGGCTTGGGCAATCAGCGAGGATGAGGCAAAATAGAATGACTAAGATGGTGTATAAATCCAGTTGGAAGGAATAATGGGTAGTGTCGTCCCATGAGGGGTTAGAGGAAGGGTGTGAGAGGTTTTAAATAGTAGGGGCTTAAACATTCAGGAGGCGTGTGTGAAGTTCGTGTTAGATCATAGTCGAGACAGGTGGTTTAAGGATTTGACATGTTCTAGTGTGAATAAGGTAACATTCCTGATTGAATTCAGGGAAACTGGTTAGCCGGATTTAAGTACTGGAGGTAGAGAGTACAATGCCTGCACTGTGAAAGAAGGATAATGGATGACGTAGTACAGAGCGTTATTTGAATAGTTATGTCTGTTCACTTCCGGTAAGACAGTTATTACAAGAATGACGATGAATATTTCTTGGTAATATTCATTATACTAACCCCATCCCCTTTTTAAACATTGCAATACAGTTTGCTCACTTAGTGATTCTCAATAATTAAATTATCTGAGGTGATTATCATTAACAATAAAGATTTGAGAAGTGGTGAATAGTCTTTCAAAAGAGCAGTTCTGGAGGAAGCATCAAAGGGAGGAGGATCATGGAGCCAGTCACACCACTCTGGGAGGAGGATCCTGGAGCCAGTCACATCACTCTGGGAGGAGGATCCTGGAGCCAGTCACACCACTCTGGGAGGAGGATCCTGGAGCCAGTCACATCACTCTGGGAGGAGGATCCTGGAGCCACTCACACCACTCTGGGAGGAGGATCCTGGAGCCAGTCACACCACTCTGGGAGGAGGATCCTGGAGCAGTCACACCACTCTGGGAGGAGGATCCTGGAGCCAGTCACACCACTCTGGGAGGAGGATCCTGGAGCCAGTCACACCACTCTGGGAGGAGGATCCTGGAGCCAGTCACACCACTCTGGGAGGAGGATCCTGGAGCCAGTCACACCACTCTGGGAGGAGGATCCTGGAGCCAGTCACACCACTCTGGGAGGAGGATCCTGGAGCCAGTCACACCACTCTGGGAGGAGGATCCTGGAGCCAGTCACACCACTCTGGGAGGAGGATCCTGGAGCCAGTCACACCACTCTGGGAGGAGGATCCTGGAGTCAGTCACACCACTCTGGGAGGAGGATCCTGGAGTCAGTCACACCACTCTGGGAGGAGGATCCTGGAGCCAGTCACACCACTCTGGGAGGAGGATCCTGGAGCAATCACACCACTCTGGGAGGAGGATCCTGGAGCCAGTCACACCACTCTGGGAAAAGGATCCTGGAGCCATTCACACAACTCTGGGAGGAGGATCCTTGAGCCAGTCACACCACTCTGGGAGGAGGATCCTGGAGCAGTCACACCACTCTGGGAGGAGGATCCTGGAGCCAGTCACACCACTCTGGGAGGAGGATCCTGGAGTCAGTCACACCACTCTGGGAGGAGGATCCTGGAGCCAGTCACACCACTCTGGGAGAAGGATCCTGGAGCCATTCACACCACTCTGGGAGGAGGTTCCTGGAGCCAGTCACACCACTCTGGGAGGAGGATCCTGGAGCCAGTCACACCACTCTGGGAGGAGGATCCTGGAGCCAGTCACACCACTCTGGGAAAAGGATCCTGGAGCCATTCACACAACTCTGGGAGGAGGATCCTTGAGCCAGTCACACCACTCTGGGAGGAGGATCCTGGAGCAGTCACACCACTCTGGGAGGAGGATCCTGGAGCCAGTCACACCACTCTGGGAGGAGGATCCTGGAGCAGTCACACCACTCTGGGAGGAGGATCCTGGAGCAGTCACACCACTCTGGGAGGAGGATCCTGGAGCCAGTCACACCACTCTGGGAGGAGGATCCTGGAGCAGTCACACCACTCTGGGAGGAGGATCCTGGAGCAGTCACACCACTCTGGGAGGAGGATCCTGGAGCAGTCACACCACTCTGGGAGGAGGATCCTGGAGCAGTCACACCACTCTGGGAGGAGGATCCTGGAGCAGTCACACCACTCTGGGAGGAGGATCCTGGAGCAGTCACACCACTCTGGGAGGAGGATCCTGGAGCAGTCACACCACTCTGGGAGGAGGATCCTGGAGCAGTCACACCACTCTGGGAGGAGGATCCTGGAGCAGTCACACCACTCTGGGAGGAGGATCCTGGAGCAGTCACACCACTCTGGGAGGAGGATCCTGGAGCAGTCACACCACTCTGGGAGGAGGATCCTGGAGCCAGTCACACCACTCTGGGAGGAGGATCCTGGAGCAGTCACACCACTCTGGGAGGAGGATCCTGGAGCCAGTCACACCACTCTGGGAGAAGGATCCTGGAGCCAGTCACACCACTCTGGGAGGAGGATCCTGGAGCCAGTCACACCACTCTGGGAGGAGGATCCTGGAGCCAGTCACACCACTCTGGGAGGAGGATCCTGGAGCCAGTCACACCACTCTGGGAAGAGGATCCTGGAGCAGTCACACCACTCTGGGAGGAGGATCCTGGAGCCAGTCACACCACTCTGGGAAAAGGATCCTGGAGCCATTCACACAACTCTGGGAGGAGGATCCTTGAGCCAGTCACACCACTCTGGGAGGAGGATCCTGGAGCAGTCACACCACTCTGGGAGGAGGATCCTGGAGCCAGTCACACCACTCTGGGAGGATGATCCTTGAGCCAGTCACACCACTCTGGGAGGAGGATCCTGGAGCCAGTCACACCACTCTGGGAGGAGGATCCTGGAGTCAGTCACACCACTCTGGGAGGAGGATCCTGGAGCCAGTCACACCACTCTGGGAGGAGGATCCTGGAGCAGTCACACCACTCTGGGAAAAGGATCCTGGAGCCATTCACACAACTCTGGGAGGAGGATCCTTGAGCCAGTCACACCACTCTGGGAGGAGGATCCTGGAGCAGTCACACCACTCTGGGAGGAGGATCCTGGAGCCAGTCACACCACTCTGGGAGGAGGATCCTGGAGTCAGTCACACCACTCTGGGAGGAGGATCCTGGAGCCAGTCACACCACTCTGGGAGAAGGATCCTGGAGCCATTCACACCACTCTGGGAGGAGGTTCCTGGAGCCAGTCACACCACTCTGGGAGGAGGATCCTGGAGCCAGTCACACCACTCTGGGAGGAGGATCCTGGAGCCAGTCACACCACTCTGGGAAAAGGATCCTGGAGCCATTCACACAACTCTGGGAGGAGGATCCTTGAGCCAGTCACACCACTCTGGGAGGAGCATCCTGGAGCAGTCACACCACTCTGGGAGGAGGATCCTGGAGCCAGTCACACCACTCTGGGAGGAGGATCCTGGAGCAGTCACACCACTCTGGGAGGAGGATCCTGGAGCAGTCACACCACTCTGGGAGGAGGATCCTGGAGCCAGTCACACCACTCTGGGAGGAGGATCCTGGAGCAGTCACACCACTCTGGGAGGAGGATCCTGGAGCAGTCACACCACTCTGGGAGGAGGATCCTGGAGCAGTCACACCACTCTGGGAGGAGGATCCTGGAGCAGTCACACCACTCTGGGAGGAGGATCCTGGAGCAGTCACACCACTCTGGGAGGAGGATCCTGGAGCAGTCACACCACTCTGGGAGGAGGATCCTGGAGCAGTCACACCACTCTGGGAGGAGGATCCTGGAGCAGTCACACCACTCTGGGAGGAGGATCCTGGAGCAGTCACACCACTCTGGGAGGAGGATCCTGGAGCAGTCACACCACTCTGGGAGGAGGATCCTGGAGCAGTCACACCACTCTGGGAGGAGGATCCTGGAGCCAGTCACACCACTCTGGGAGGAGGATCCTGGAGCAGTCACACCACTCTGGGAGGAGGATCCTGGAGCCAGTCACACCACTCTGGGAGAAGGATCCTGGAGCCATTCACACCACTCTGGGAGGAGGATCCTGGAGCCAGTCACACCACTCTGGGAGGAGGATCCTGGAGCCAGTCACACCACTCTGGGAGGAGGATCCTGGAGCCAGTCACACCACTCTGGGAAGAGGATCCTGGAGCAGTCACACCACTCTGGGAGGAGGATCCTGGAGCCAGTCACACCACTCTGGGAAAAGGATCCTGGAGCCATTCACACAACTCTGGGAGGAGGATCCTTGAGCCAGTCACACCACTCTGGGAGGAGGATCCTGGAGCAGTCACACCACTCTGGGAGGAGGATCCTGGAGCCAGTCACACCACTCTGGGAGGAGGATCCTTGAGCCAGTCACACCACTCTGGGAGGAGGATCCTGGAGCCAGTCACACCACTCTGGGAGGAGGATCCTGGAGTCAGTCACACCACTCTGGGAGGAGGATCCTGGAGCCAGTCACACCACTCTGGGAGGAGGATCCTGGAGCAGTCACACCACTCTGGGAGGAGGATCCTGGAGCCAGTCACACCACTCTGGGAAAAGGATCCTGGAGCCATTCACACAACTCTGGGAGGAGGATCCTTGAGCCAGTCACACCACTCTGGGAGGAGGATCCTGGAGCAGTCACACCACTCTGGGAGGAGGATCCTGGAGCCAGTCACACCACTCTGGGAGGAGGATCCTGGAGCAGTCACACCACTCTGGGAGGAGGATCCTGGAGCAGTCACACCACTCTGGGAGGAGGATCCTGGAGCAGTCACACCACTCTGGGAGGAGGATCCTGGAGCAGTCACACCACTCTGGGAGGAGGATCCTGGAGCAGTCACACCACTCTGGGAGGAGGATCCTGGAGCCAGTCACACCACTCTGGGAGGAGGATCCTGGAGCCAGTCACACCACTCTGGGAGGTGAGTAGAAATATTTCCTACGTAGCAAGTTATTATTGAGAACTTTAAAAAAGTGTTTTATAGGAACGAGATTTAGGTAAGGGTGCACAGGAAATTATGGTTATATTTTCCTGAAAAAGAAGAGCGCTCCTTAAGCTCCGGATATGTGATGTCAACTGTGGTCTTTTACTGCGTTAATAAAGGTGATGATAGGGAGACGTGTGCTTTCAACACAATTTGTCACAGAAAACGGGAAGCCTGGACCCGTTAGCCGGGAAGTTCCTTGGCCCAGTGTTGGTGGGCGGAGGTGCACCCATGTTCCACCGTTTCCTGTAGGTCAGTCCACCTTCCCTTGGATACACCACACATCTCGGGTGGGTGGAGGTTCACCCATGTTCTGCCTCTAGACCACTCCACCTTCTCTAGGATACACTACCTACCCCGGGTGGGTATAGGTTCACCCATGATCCCCGACCTTCTTTACGTCACCTCATATCTTCCCTTGGGACTTGGGACTTGTGAGTTCATTACCTCTGTAACTTGCTCAGCTATCAAAACTTTGGGGTCCAGTCCCTGGACCAATTATGTACCTCTGTAATCTTTTGACTACCGCCCACAGGATGGGTATGGGGTGCATAATAAAGATACTAAACTAACTTGGGTGCTGCTATGATATCTGACATCTAGGAAGCTTCGGCTTGCATTATTTAATATTTTTATCAATTTTAACCACCTAATCACTCTGCCTCTTCTGAATTGCTTCATTATTTAATGGCTGATGCATCTTATAGACAGAGGTAAATGGTATAAAATACCGACAAAATGAAAAAATAGACACAAATGTAGTATAATTCGATCTTTTATTAACTATCTCAACAAACAAAGAAAGATAGTAGAGAACAACGAGTGACTAGCTCCCTTAAGGTTTACTAGACAAATAGTAGGAGTCTAAGAAATAAGATAAATGAGCTAAGATTACTTGCAAGTGCAGGTAATATAGATATTATTGCTCTAACAGAGACCTGGTTCAACTTGAAAGATAGAGAAATGCCTTCTGAGTGCAACATACAGGGTTATAAACTATTCCACACTGGTAGGGGCAAGAGGAAGGGTGGTGGAGTGGCGATGTATGTCAGAGATAATTTAAATTGTTGTGTTGGACGAGATATAAGATTAGAAACATCGGACACAGAATCTGTTTGGCTACAGTTTCTCGAAGGTCGTGAAAAAATTATTTTAGGGGTGATTTATAGGCCCCCAAACCTTGATAGGGAGTGCAGTAAGATGCTATGGGACGAAATTCATAAGGCGTCTAGATATGAAAATGTTGTGTTAATGGGAGATTTTAACTTTAGACAAATTGATTGGAACAATGTGACAGGAAATCTTGAGTCTAGTGACTTTCTTGATACAGTTCAGGAATGCTTCTTAAAACAGTTTGTGACAGAACCAACTAGAGGAAAAAATCTGCTTGACTAGGTTCTTGCCAACAAAGAATCACTAGTTAATAATCTTGAGGTTAATGATGAGCTTGGGGAAAGTGATCACAAATCACTTAGTTTCAATATATCATGGAATTACCCAGATAACTGCATTCAAATCGCCGTCCCAGATTTTCGCTTGGTCAACTTCATGGGTATGAGAAATTACCTGGGTGGGCTAAATTGGGACGACCTTACTATATGTCAGATTGGTAGGGTTGGTTGCCAATATGACGTATTTCAGAGCATAGTGCTAGCTGCCCAGACGACTTTTGTCGCGAGAAGGGAAATTGGATTTAACAAAAATGATCCCAAATGGATAAACAATAGATTAAAACATCTCACTGGTCAAAAGAGAGGCATATATAGGAATATCAAAAGAGGGATAGGGAAGTTAAGAAATCAATATATTCAATTAAAGAGAGAAATAAAAAAAAAAGGAATAAGAAAAGCAAAAAGGGATCTTGAGGCTAAAGTTGCAAGGAATTCGAAGACTAACCCAAAAGGGTTCTTTCAGGTATACAGAAGTAAGATTAGGGACAAGATAGGCCCATTTAAGAGTAACTCAGGTCAGATCACTGACAGTGATAAGGAAATGTGTGAAATTTTCAATACCTACTACCTACCTACCTACCTACCTACCTCCAGTCATTCCTGGAGTGGAACCAGTCGATGGCCTCCACTCCAAACCAACAGATACAGATACTAATGCCGGAAAAAAAAAAGTCCCCCCCAGTACCATCAATACCACCAGTCCGATGACATTCTTCTTTGCAAATATACAGGGTCTAAAGCCAGCAACGAACAACAAAATACCTTTCATCCGTGGACTGCTTGCAGAGGCAAATGCAATGTTTGCGGTTTCACAGAAACACACATAAAGGATCACTTGGACAACGAAATATGGATCCCAGGTTACAACCTATACAGATGCGACAGAGTGAACAAGCAAAAAAGGGGGGGGGGGGTTGGCCTGTATATCGCAGAATCACTTGTTTGCACAGAACTGCTTAATGCCTCAAATGATGTAGTGGAAGTTTTAGCAGTAAAGATCGAGAACCAAAACCTAGTCATTGTGGTAGTCTACAAGCCTCCGGATGCAACGTCCCAGCAATTCCAGGAATAGCTGTTAAAAATTGACCACTGTCTGGAAAATCTGCCAGCTCCTGCCCCCAACATCTTGCTCTTGGGGGATTTCAACTTAAGGCACCTAAAATGGAGGAATATAGCAAATAATGTTGTTGCAGTGATAACACCAGGAGGCAGCTCTGACGAGAACTCATACACACACGAGCTTTTAAATCTCTGCACAAAATTCAACTTAATCCAGCAAATAATAGAGCATACTAGACTGGAGAATGCACTAGATCTCATCTTCACTAACAATGATGATCTGATACGAAATGTCACCATATCAAAAACAATATACTCAGATCACAATATAATCGATGGGTCCTACACAGATGACAGCAAGGAAATGAGTGGGCTACTCAAGTCCCAATATGACTCAATTTTTAGCAAGCCGCTAACCAGACTGAGAGTCGAAGATCAAAATTAATTTTTTATGAGGGAGCCACAGAATTTGGTTAACACAAGTCTATCTGATGTTATCCTAACACCAAATGACTTCGAACAAGCGATAAATGACATGCCCATGCACTCTGCCCCAGGGCCAGACTCATGGAACTCCGTGTTAATCAAGAACTGCAAGAAGCCCCTATCACGAGCTTTTACCATTCTATGGAGAGGGAGCATGGACACGGGGGTCGTCCCACAGTTAATAAAAATAACAGACATAGCCCCACTCCACATGATTATATACACCTGGAAAACCCTAGAGGGACTAGTACTGAACTTGCACACGAAAATCACTCACTACGAAAGCAAAAGACTTGGCAGACGATGCAACATCCCCACAATGAAAAGCAGGGGTGTCACTAGCACGTTAAGAGACCATACAATAAGTGTCAGGGGCCCAAGACTGTTCAACTGCCTCCCAGCATACATAAGGGGGATTACCAACAGACCCCTGGCAGTCTTCAAGCTGGCACTGGACAAGCACCTAAAGTCGGTTCCTGACCAGCCGGGCTGTGGCTCGTACGTTGGTTTGCGTGCAACCAGCAGCAACAGCCTGGTTGATCAGGCTCTGATCCACCAGGAGGCCTGATCACAGACCGGGCCGCGGGGGCGTTGACCCCCGGAACTCTCTCCAGGTAAACTCCAGGTCCAGGTAAAGCAATAGCAAAGAACTACAGACCGATAGCACTAACATCCCATATCATAAAAATCTTTGAAAGGGTCCTAAGAAGCAAGATCGTCATCCATCTAGAAACCCATCAATTACACAACCCAGGGCAACATGGGTTTAGAGCAGGTCACCCCTGTCTGTCTCAACTATTGGATCACTACGACAAGGTCCTAGATGCACTGGCAGTCTTCAAGCTGGCACTGGACAAGCACCTAAAGTCGGTACCTGACCAGCCGGGCTGTGGCTCGTACTTTGGTTTGCGTGCAGCCAGCAGTAACAGCCTGGGTGATCAGGCTCTGATCCACCAGCAGGCCTGGTCACAGACCGGGCTGCGGGGGCGTTGACCCCCGGAACTCTCTCCAGGTAAACTCCAGGTAAACTCCAGAAGACAAAAAGAATGCAGATGTAATATATACAGACTTTGCAAAAGCCTTCGACAAGTGTGACCATGGCGTAATAGCGCACAAAATGCGTGCTAAAGGAATAACAGGAAAAGTTGGTAGATGGATCTATAATTTCCTCACAAACAGAACACAAAGAGTAGTAGTCAACAGAGTAAAGTCTGAGGTGGCTATGGTGAAAAGCTCTGTTCCACAAGGCACAGTACTCGCTCCCATCTTGTTTCTCATCCTCATATCCGACATAGACAAGGATATCAGCCACAGCACCGTATCTTCCTTTGCAGATGACACCCGAATCTGCATGACAGTGTCTTCCACTGCAGACACTGCAAGGCTCCAGGCAGACATCAACCAAATCTTTCAGTGGGCTGCAGAAAACAATATGAAGTTCAACGATGAGAAATTTCAATTACTCAGATATGGTAAACACGAGGAAATTAAAACTTCATCAGAGTACAAAACAAATTCCGGCCACAAAATAGAGCAAAACACCAACGTCAAAGACCTGGGAATGATCATGTCGGAGGATCTCACCTTCAAGGACCATAACATTGTGTCAATCACAGCTGCTAGAAAAATGACAGGATGGATAATGAGAACCTTCAAAACTATGGATGCCAAGCCCATGATGACACTCTTCAGGTCGCTTGTTCTATGTAGGCTGGAATATTGCTGCACACTAACAGCACCTTTCAAGGCAGGTGAAATTGCTGACCTAGAAAATGTACAGAGAACCTTCACGGCGCGCATAACGGAGATAAAACACCTTAGTTATTGGGAGCGCTTGAGGTTCCTAAACCTGTATTCCCTGGAACACAGGAGGGAGAGATACATGATTATATACACCTGGAAAATCCTAGAGGGACTAGTACCGAACTTGCACACGAAAATCACTCACAACGATAGCAAAAGACTTGGCAGACGATGCAACATCCCCCCAATGAAAAGCAGGGGTGTCACTAGCACGTTAAGAGACAATACAGTAAGTGTCAGGGGCCCAAGACTTTTCAACTGCCTCCCAGCACACATAAGGGGGATTACCAACAGACCCCTGGCAGTCTTCAAGCTGGCACTGGACAAGCACCTAAAGTCGGTACCTGACCAGCCGGGCTGTGGCTCATACGTTGGATTGCGTGCAGCCAGCAGTAACAGCCTGGTTGATCAGGCTCTTATCCACCAGGAGGCCTGGTCACAGACCGGGCCGCGGGGGCGCTGACCCCCGGAACTCTCTCCAGGTAAACTCCAGGTAAACTCTCAGTTTTTACTCAGGAAGATATTAGAGAAATTCCAGAAATAATAAATTATATAAAAGACGACGATAATAAACTATGCAGGATTACGGTAACTAGTGACATGGTCATCAGACAGAGAAATTAAAAACTAACAAATCCCCAGGCCCTGTTGAACTGTTTGCAAGGGTGTTAAAGGAATGTAAAAAGGAACTTAGCATACCTTTGGCTTATCTTTTCAGTACATCACTACAAACTAGCATAGTGCCAGACAAGTGGAAAATAGCAAATGTAATACCTATTTACAAGGCAGGTGACAGGTCCTTAGCTTCGAACTATAGACCAATAAGTCTTACCTCCATAGTTGGTAAATTTATGGAATCAATAATTGCCGAAGCAATTCGTAGCCATCTTGAAAGGCATAAATTGACTAATGAATCTCAACACGGTTTTACAAAGGGGCGCTCCTGTCTTACGAACTTACTAACTTTCTTCATTAAGGTATTTGAAGAGGTAGATCATGGTATTGAATATGATATTGTGTATATGGACTTCAGTAAGGCTTTCGGTGGAGTTCCACATCAGAGGCCGTTGAGAAAACTTAAGGCACACGTAATAGGAGAAATTTTTTCCTGGGTAGAGGCATGGTTGACAAATAGGCGGTCGAGAGTTTGCATAAATGGGGAGAAATCAGAATGGGAGCACGTCACAAGCGGTGTTCCACAGAGGTCAGTGTTGGGCCCGTTGTTGTTCACAATCTACATAAACGACATAGATGAGGGAATAAATAGCGACATAAGCAAATTTGCCGATGACACCAAAATGAACCATCCAATTCACTCTAATGAGGCTATTAGAGCACTCCAGGATGATTTGAATACACTGATGCAATGGTAAGAGAAGTGGCAGATGCAGTTTAAAATAGACAAATGCAAAGTTCTAAATGTTGGACAGGAAAATAACCATGGCACATATAAGCTAAATAATGTAGATCTTAATATTACGGACAGCGGAAAGGATTTAGGAGTTCTGATTAGCAGTAATCTCAAACCAAGACAACAGTGCATAAGTGTTCACAATAAAGCTAACAGAATCCTTGGCTTCATATCAAGAAGTATAAATAATAAAAGTCCTCAGGTTGTTCTTCAACTCTATATATCTTTGGTTAGGCCTCATTTAGACTATGCTGCTCAGTTCTGGTCACCGTATTACAGAATGGATATAAATGCTCTGGAAAACGTATAGAAGAGGATGACAAAGTTGATCCCATGTATCAAAAATCTTCCCTATAAGGATAGACTGAGGGCCCTGAATCTGCAGTCTCTAGAAAGGCGTAGAATTAGGGGGGATATGACTGAGGTACATAAATGGAAAACAAGAATTAATAAAGGGGATGTAAATAGTGTGTTAAAAATATTTAACATAGACAGGACTCACAGCAGTGGTGTTAAGTTGGAAATATTCAGATTCAGGAAGGACACAGGAAAGCACTGGTTTGGTAATAGAGTCGTGGATGAGTGGAACAAACTCCCAAGTACCGTCATAGAAGCTAAAACGTTGTGTAATTTTTAAATTAGGTTGGATAAATACGTGAGTGGGTGTGGGTGGGTGTGAGTTGAACCTGACTATCTTGTGCTACTAGGTCGGATGCCGTGCTCCTCCCTTAAGTGACGTGACTGACGTGGCTAGGTAAAGGCATTGGCTTAAACCAGTGGGAGAATTGGACCTGCCTCGCATGGGCCAGTAGGCCTGCTGCAGTGTTCCTTCTTTCTTATGTTCTTACGTTTCGCTCACACAGTGGGCTTTATCAAGTCACAAACAGATTTGTTTGTGACTTGATAAAGACGACTGAGTGCGTTAAACATTGTCAATTAAGTATCGCATTTACCTGGAGTTTACCTGGAGAGAGTTCCGGGGGTCAACGCCCCCGCGGCCTGGTCTGTGACCAGGCCTCCTGGTGGATCAGAGCCTGATCAACCAGGCTGTTGCTGCTGGCTGCACGCAAACCAACGTACGAGCCACAGCCCGGCTGATCCGGAACTGACTTTAGGTGCTTGTCCAGTGCCAGCTTGAAGACTGCCAGGGGTCTGTTGGTAATCCCCCTTATGTGTGCTGGGAGGCAGTTGAACAGTCTCGGGCCCCTGACACTTATTGTATGGTCTCTTAACGTGCTAGTGACACCCCTGCTTTTCATTGGGGGGATGGTGCATCGTCTGCCAAGTCTTTTGCTTTCGTAGTGAGTGATTTTCGTGTGCAAGTTCGGTACTAGTCCCTCTAGGATTTTCCAGGTGTATATAATCATGTATCTCTCCCTCCTGCGTTCCAGGGAATACAGGTTTAGGAACCTCAAGCACTCCCAATAATTGAGGTGTTTTATCTCCGTTATGCGTGCCGTGAAAGTTCTCTGTACATTTTCTAGGTCGGCAATTTCACCTGCCTTGAAAGGTGCTGTTAGTGTGCAGCAATATTCCAGCCTAGATAGAACAAGTGACCTGAAGAGTGTCATCATGGGCTTGGCCTCCCTAGTTTTGAAGGTTCTCATTATCCATCCTGTCATTTTTCTAGCAGATGCGATTGATACAATGTTATGGTCCTTGAAGGTGAGATCCTCCGACATGATCACTCCCAGGTCTTTGACGTTGGTGTTTCGCTCTATTTTGTGGCCAGAATTTGTTTTGTACTCTGATGAAGATTTAATTTCCTCATGTTTACCATATCTGAGTAATTGAAATTTCTCATCGTTGAACTTCATATTGTTTTCTGCAGCCCACTAAAAGATTATGCAACATTTGTGTCTATTTTCCCATCTTATGTACAGGATAGAACCTATTAAGCATAATTTGTGTGTAGACAAAGTTGTCAGCATAATAAATTAGTATAGAAATTTCGGACTCATTCGAATCTGTGAGATAACTGGAGAATGCCTCTTCTGATCGGCTTCAAATTTTGAGCCCTTGTGTGTTGTCCAGGAAACAAGGTTTGCATTGTTATTGCGCTGCAATAGTTTTATTAAATAAATACTTACATTGATTTCCATTCACTAACTAAAGAATGCTTCGTCTTATTAACGTGAAAACACGAATGTTGAAACATGACACAAGAAGGTTAACAACATGTGAGTTTAGACTAGGTAGGTCCTGGACCTACATGTGCATGTTATCGTTCGTTAAGTACACATAAATTGGTCTTCGGTATGTGTGGAAACATTGGGCATGTTGGCATGTTTCCTCACACCTGGAAATATAAACACATATGCAGTATAATGTGATCCTTTATTGACAACGTTTCACCCACACAGTGGGCTTTTTCAAGTCACACACAGATCTGCTGCCCCTGTTTACCTAGTACTAAGTATACCTGGATGTCAGTCGACTGGTGTGGTTCGTATCCTGGGGGAGGGGAGGTAGTATACCTTAGATAGGGCTGACTTTTATAATGAGCTGAGGTAAGCTAACAGCTCTTAGCGTGTATATAAAAAAAACACGTATTCGGTAAATAGAAGCCTGAACAGCACTGTACGTCTGACACCTTCATCAAGTACACCATAGAGGAGAAGAAACTGCCTGCTCTTTCTTCATGTTTTACTCTGCAAGAATAACCAAAAATTTGATTTCAAATTCAACAGAAAATAAGTTAACAAGGATGATCTATAATGCTACCTACTGCACCATGAGAGGACTCATCATATAATAATAATAATAATAATAATAATAATAATAATAATAATAATAATAATAATAATAATAATAATAATAATAATAATAATAATAATAATAATATCTTTATTTCTACAAGTACATGTACAAGGTATACAGTCCTAGCTGACATCAATGACATACTACTGTATAGAAAGTCACTTAGTGCAATTACAATTGAGAGTCTTGTTACTTTATTATATTATTAGATTAATCACAGTTTTACTCTAGCTCATTCTAGCTCAATACATAGTCAATACCAAATTCACTATACTAGACCATAGTGCAATTACTAGTGAGAGACTGGTGCTATTTGTAATTTGTATTTTTATATTATTAGACTAAACCTAGTTGTACTATAGCTCTTTCTAGCTCAATACATAGTCAATACCAAATTCACTATATTAGACCATAGTGAAATTACTAGTGAGAGACTGGTGCTATTTTTAATTTGTATTTTTATATTATTAGATTAAATTCAGTTGTACCATAGCTCTTTCTAGCTCAATACATAGTCAATACCAAATTCACTATATTAGACCATAGTGCAATTACTAGTGAGAGACTGGTGCTATTTTTAATTTGTATTTTTATATTATTAGATTAAACCTATTGTACTATAGCTCATTCTAGCTCAAAACATAGACTCCACAAAAGTCATTATTAGACCTTAGTGCAATTACAAGTGAGAGTCTTGTTCTATTTTTAATTTGTATTTTTATATTACTAGTTTATACCTAGTTGTACTTTAGTTCATTCCAGCACAACACATAGACAACATCAACTTCATTATGTGTAGTAGTGACTATACTCTACATGACCAAAATACTCTAGCTATATACTTGTCCAAACTTCCTACCACTACAGATATCAGTACTAGAACTCAACACACAACTCAGGATATAAATAACCATAATTTAAACCTAGAAGATGATTGATCACATTGACCCTGATCTAAACCTCCATAATCTGACACCCAATCAAAACCTATTGGAAAGTAACTGCCTTTATTACACAGCATCACAAGCCACCACTATCCTAAACAATGCTAAAAGTCTATCAGTACTTAACTACAACATCAGGTCCTTAAGCAAACACTATGATGACCTCCTAGCACTCCTTGAATCACTAAAGACACCCTTCTCCTGCATTATTCTTACTGAGACCTGGCTTAAGCAGGACACAATAGATATCTACCCTCTACCAGGATACACAGCAATTCACAACTGCAGACCAAACCAAGTTGGGGGTGGTATTGCAATCTATTACTCTAACCAATTATCTTGTCTTAGCACCACTTGCTTTAGTGATGAATATGGGGAATACATTTTTGCTAATTTTACTGTAAAAAACCTTAAGACGCCTATAACAATCGGTGCCATTTACCGGATACCTCACACAAACATCCCAAATTTCAGTGAGAAATTAAAGTCACTAATAACAAACAGACAAATGAATAAGCGCCACCTTCTCTTAGCTGGAGACTTCAACATCAACCTTGGCTTACTAGATGATCAGCCTGTAACTGATTTCATCAACAATATAAACAACACACTTCTCATACCAACAATAACTAAACCAACCAGGCTCACTGAGACAAGTGCAACCATAATAGACCACATATGGACCAATATACTAGCCCCCCTTAAATCAGGGATAATCAGAGATAGCACTACAGACCATTACCCTATCTTCCTCCTGACAAACATTAGTAAACCACCACTTGAATACAACAAAGTCTCATTTAGACTCCATGACGAGGCCTCAGTAAGGAAGTTCACAGCTGACCTAGAGACTGTTGATTGGCCTACAGAATTCTCCAAGGCCAATGGTATTGATGACTGGACAGACATTTTTCTTAACAAATTACTTAGACTATACAACAAACATTGTCCTATAAAAACAAAACAGATCACAAACAAACGGCTTGGTTGCCCATGGCTAACCAGCACCATTCTGAAATCCATTGACAAGAAACACCAATATGAAAAGCAATATAGACAGGGCTTAATACACAAAGATATTCTTAAACACTATTCATCAGCTCTCACCAAAGTAATTAAGAAAGCCAAACAACTATACTACTCCAGTAGATTCACAGACACTAGAGGAGATATAAAAAAGACCTGGAAAACACTCTCTCAGATTCTAGGGACCCACAAACTGAAAAAAACCAAGAATATTGTCCTAACTAAACCTAATGAAACACCACTACATCCCACTGACACAGCTAACAAGATAAACGACTTCTTCTCAACCATAGGATCTAATCTCGCCAGTAAAATCCCACATGCCAATGCCCATGCCGGGGACTACCTAGATGGGAATTTCCCTAATTCCTTCTATCTTGCACCAACTGAGCCCACGGAAGTCACTGAGATTATGAAGTCACTTAAAAATAACTCAGGGAATCTGTCTCATGTCCCACCATTACTGTACAAGCGAGCGGCCCATGTCCTTTCGCATGCTATTTCATTACTTTTTAACAAGTCACTAGAGACTAGCACCTTCCCGAAACTACTCAAGATGGCAAGGGTTACACCAATACATAAAGGTGGTGACCCTACAGACTTAAACAACTATAGGCCAATATCTAACTTACCATTGCTATCCAAAATCTTTGAGAAACTCGTGCACAGGAGACTGTATTCATTTATAACGGCTCAAAATATACTCAACCCCTGCCAATTTGGATTCAGGAAAAATAAAAGCACTAATGATGCAATCATAAAAATGCTAGATCTGCTTTACACAGCATTGGAAAATAAGGAATATTCACTAGGAATTTTTATTGACCTAAGAAAAGCTTTTGACACAGTAGACCACGACATCCTACTCCACAAACTTGATCATTACGGTATAAGAGGCCATGTGCTTGCTTATTTCAAATCTTACATTACTAATAGGTATCAGTATGTCACCATTAAAGACACAGCATCAGCAACACGGTCACTTGATACTGGAGTTCCGCAGGGAAGTGTCCTTGGTCCCCTGCTCTTCCTCATATACATCAATGACCTTCCAAACGTATCCCAACACCTGAAACCCATTCTCTTTGCTGATGACACGACTTATGTCGTCTCTCACCCTAATCTTGCCACCCTCAACACCATTGTGAATGAGGAGCTGATTAAAATATCGACTTGGATGACAGCCAATAAACTTACGCTTAACACTGACAAAACCTACTATATTATGTTTGGTAGCAGAGCAGGAGATGCACAAATTAACATTAAGATTGACAACACTCTAATTACCAGAAATAATGGGGGCAAATTCCTAGGCTTATACCTTGACAACAACCTGAATTTCAGCACCCATATCCAGCATATAACCAAAAAAGTATCCAAAACGGTTGGGATCCTCTCCAAGATACGATACTACATGCCGCAAAATGCCCTTCTCACACTATACCACTCACTTATTTATCCATACCTCACCTATGCTATTTGTGCTTGGGGATCAACTGCAGCAACTCACCTAAAGCCAATAATAACCCAACAAAAAGCTGCAGTAAGAATAATCACTAAATCCCATCCCTGGCAACACACCCCCCCACTCTTCATAGACCTAAACTTACTCCCAGTTCAGTACATCCACACTTACTACTGTGCAATCTACATCTACAGGGCCTTAAACTCTAATATCAACCTTGACCTAAAACGTTTTCTTGATAGTTGTGACAGAACCCACAGGCATAACACCAGACACAAACATCTCTACGACATTCCCCGTGTCCGACTAAACCTTTACAAAAATTCAATGTATGTCAAAGGCCCTAAAATCTGGAATACCCTACCTGAGAACTCTAGAACTGCAGACACATTCATCACCTTCAAAACTACCATTAGAAAACATCTTATCTCCCTGATACACCCCGTCAACTAACTACACGAATACCACCTGGTGGTTCACACTTACACTCACTCACTCATTTGACCATAAACAGAAATATTAATCTCAATCTTAAAATAATGAATCCTGTGATACTCCAATACTGAAACTATGTACTGTGCCAAAACAAAAGCATTCACATTGCTAAACTCACAAACTAGTATTTAGTCACTTAGCCATAATACCAACTTACCTCATAATTTGTAATATTTTACAATTAAGAATAAAACTAAGTCTGCCCGAAATGCCTAGCCATGCTAAGCGTTCTAGTGGTACACTCTGTAATCACAATTTTACTACATGTAAACCACACAATAACCAAATTTCTGTAAACTCAGCATTGTAATCCTTATAGAGAATAAACTTTGAATTGAATTGAATTGAATATTACCTGGAGTTTACCTGGAGAGAGTTCCGGGGGTCAACGCCCCCGCGGCCCGGTCTGTGACCAGGCCTCCTGGTGGATCAGAGCCTGATCAACCAGGCTGTTGCTGCTGGCTGCACGCAAACCAACGTACGAGCCACAGCCCGGCTGGTCAGGAACTGACTTTAGGTGCTTGTCCAGTGCCAGCTTGAAGACTGCCAGGGGTCTGTTGGTAATCCCCTTATGTATGCTGGGAGGCAGTTGAACAGTCTCGGGCCCCTGACACTTATTGTATGGTCTCTTAACGTGCTAGTGACACCCCTGCTTTTCATTGGGGGGATGTTGCATCGTCTGCCAAGTCTTTTGCTTTCGTAGTGAGTGATTTTCGTGTGCAAGTTCGGTACTAGTCCCTCTACGATTTTCCAGGTATATATAATCATGTATCTCTCCCGCCTGCATTCCAGGGAATACAGGTTTAGGAACTTCAAGCGCTCCCAGTAATTGAGGTGTTTTATCTCCTTTATGCGCGTCGTGAAGGTTCTCTGTACATTTTCTAGGTCAGCAATTTCACCTGCCTTGAAAGGTGCTGTTAGTGTGCAGCAATATTCCAGCCTACATAGAACAAGTGACCTGAAGAGTGTCATCATGGGCTTGGCCTCCCTAGTTTTGAAGGTTCTCATTATCCATCTTGTCATTTTTCTAGCAGATGCGATTGATACAATGTTATGGTCCTTGAAGGTGAGATCCTCCGACATGATCACTCCCAGGTCTTTGACGTTGGTGTTTCGCTCTATTTTGTGGACAGAATTTGTTTTGTACTCTGATGAAGATTTAATTTCCTCGTGTTTACCATATCTGAGTAATTGAAATTTCTCATCGTTGAACTTCATATTGTTTTCTGCAGCCCACTGAAAGATTTAGTTGATGTCCACCTGGAGCCTTGCAGTGTCTGCAATGGAAGACACTGTCATGCAGATTCGGGTGTCATCTGCAAAGGAAGACACGGTGCTGTGGCTGACATCCTTGTCTATGTCAGATATGAGGATGAGGAACAAGATGGGAGCGAGTACTGTGCCTTGTGGACAGAGCTTTTCACCGTAGCTGCCTCGGACTTTACTCTGTTGACGATTACTCTCTGTGTTCTGTTAGTGAGAAAATTATATATCCATCGACCGACTTTTCCTGTTATTCCTTTAGCACGCATTTTGTGCGCTATTACGCCATGGCCACACTTGTCGAAGGCTTTTGCAAAGTCTGTATATATTACATCTGCATTCTTTTTGTCTTCTAGTGCATTTAGGACCTTGTCGTAGTGATCCAATAGTTGAGACAGACAGGAGCGACCTGTTCTAAACCCATGTTGCCCTGGGTTGTGTAACTGATGGGTTTCTAGATGGGTGGTGATCTTGCTTCTTAGGACCCTTTCAAAGATTTTTATGATATGGGATGTTAGTGCTATCGGTCTGTAGTTCTTTGCTGTTGCTTTACTGCCCCCTTTGTGGAGTGGGGCTATGTCTGTTGTTTTTAGTAACTGTGGGACGACCCCCGTGTCCATGCTCCCTCTCCATAGGATGGAAAAGGCTCGTGATAGGGGCTTCTTGCAGTTCTTGATGAACACGGAGTTCCATGAGTCTGGCCCTGGGGCAGAATGCATGGGCATGTCATTTATCGCCTGTTCGAAGTCATTTGGCGTCAGGATAACATCGGATAGGCTTGTGTTAACCAAATTTTGTGGCTCTCTCATAAAAAATTCATTTTGATCTTCGACTCTCAGTCTGGTTAGCGGCTTGCTAAAAACTGAGTCATATTGGGACTTGAGTAGCTCACTCATTTCCTTGCTGTCATCTGTGTAGGACCCATCTTGTTTAAGTAGGGGCCCAATACTGGACTTTGTTTTCGACTTTGATTTGGCATAGGAGAAGAAATACTTTGGGTTTCTTTCGATTTCATTTATGGCTTTTAGTTCTTCCCGCGATTCCTGACTCCTATAAGATTCCTTTAGCTTAAGTTCGATGCTTGCTATTTCTCTGACCAGTGTCTCCCTACGCATTTCAGATATATTGACCTCTTTTAGCCGCTCTGTTATTCTTTTCCGTCGCCTGTAAAGGGAGCGCCTGTCTCTTTCTATTTTACATCTACTCCTCCTTTTTCTTAGAGGAATAAGCCTTGTGCATACATCGAGTGCCACCAAGTTAATCTGTTCTAGGCATAAGTTGGGGTCTGTGTTGCTTAGTGTATCTTCCCAGCTTATATCGGTTAGGACTTGGTTTACTTGGTCCCACTTTATGTTTTTGTTATTGAAGTTGAATTTGGTGAATGCTCCCTCGTGACTAGTCTCACTATGTCGGTCTGGGGCTCCACGCATACATGTCTGAACCTCAATTATGTTGTGATCTGAGTATATTGTTTTTGATATGGTGACATTTCTTATCAGATCATCATTGTTAGTGAAGATGAGGTCTAGTGTATTCTCCAGTCTAGTAGGCTCTATTATTTGCTGGTTTAAATTGAATTTTGTGCAGAGATTTAAAAGCTCGAGTGTGTTTTCATCAGAGCTGCCTCCTGGTGTTATTACTGCAACAATATTATTTGCTATATTCCTCCATTTTAGGTGCCTTAAGTTGAAATCCCCCAGGAGCAAGATGTTGGGTGCAGGAGCTGGAAGATTTTCCAGACAGTGGTCAATTTTTAACAGCTGTTCCTGGAATTGCTGGGATGTTGCATCCGGAAGCTTGTAGACTACCACAATGACTAGGTTTTGGTTCTCAACCTTTACTGCTAAAACTTCCACTACATCATTTGAGGCATTTAGCAGTTCTGTGCAAACAAGTGACTCTGCAATGTACAGGCCAACCCCCCCCCCCCTCTTTTGCCTGTTCACTCTGTCACATCTGTATAGGTTGTAACCTGGGATCCATATTTCGTTGTCCAAGTGATCCTTTATGTGGGTCTCAGTGAAAGCCGCGAACATTGCCTTTACCTCTGCAAGCAGTCCACGGATGAAAGGTATTTTGTTGTTTGTTGCTGGCTTTAGACCCTGTATATTTGCAAAGAAGAATGTCATCGGATTGGTGGTATTGTTGGTACTGGGGGGGGGATTTTTTTTCCGGCATTAGTATCTGTATCTGTTGGTTTGGAGTGGAGGCCATCGACTGTGGTTCCACTCCAGGAATGACTGGATTTGGTGTACGATTTCTGCCATTTCCTGCCAGTTTTTTTTCCTTCCTGGCACTAAAAAGCCTCTCCCTCTTGAGTGGCTGTGGCTACCCAGGTTTTTCCATGGCCTGGATGTTTTGTATCTTTTTGTACCCTTTAGATGGTGTGCCTGGCAATTTAAATTACAGCACAGTCTTTCCTGTACTGAAGAGGTACACATTTCAGGGTGAAAAAGCTTACAGGAAGGGAGTTTGCATTTTCCTGTTGTCATATGGGCATGGCATTTTCTAGGGTGGTCATAGTTGCACGTCCCGTGTGTTTTTCCAGATTTCCCATGTCTGCAGATACCAAGTGCATAGTATGTGCACAGGCTTGGTTTCCGTTTGCATTGGGTTTCTGTGACTGTATTCCCTGTTGGTGCATGTTTCCCTGTCTTATTCCTATCCTCCCTAGCACCAACAATGGAGCTCCCACCAGTTGTTTTTGGTAATATATCCTCACTATTGCTAGTGGAGTCCTCTTGTTTGCTATTTCCTGTGGTATTTCTAGTTTGCAATATAGGTTTTATCTTATCTTTGACTACACTTGTTTCCCCACTAGGATTTTCCAGGTGTATATAATCATGTATCTCTCCCACCTGCATTCCAGGGAATACAGGTTTAGGAACTTCAAGCGCTCCCAGTAATTGAGGTGTTTTATCTCCGTTATGCGCGCCATGAAGGTTCTCTCTACATTTTCTAGGTCAGCAATTTCACCTGCCTTGAAAGGTGCTGTTAGAGTGCAGCAATATTCCAGCCTAGATAGAACAAGTGACCTGAAGAGTGTCATCATGGGCTTGGCCTCCCTAGTTTTGAAGGTTCTCATTATCCATCCTGTCATTTTTCTAGCAGATGCGATTGATACAATGTTATGGTCCTTGAAGGTGAGATCCTCCGACATGATCACTCCCAGGTCTTTGACGTTGGTGTTTCGCTCTATTTTGTGGCCAGAATTTGTTTTGTACTCTGATGAAGATTTAATTTCCTCGTGTTTACCATATCTGAGTAATTGAAATTTCTCATCGTTGAACTTCATATTGTTTTCTGCAGCCCACTGAAAGATTTGGTTAATGTCCGCCTGGAGCCTTGCAGTGTCTGCAATGGAAGACACTGTCATGCAGATTCGGGTGTCATCTGCAAAGGAAGACTGTCAGCTGTGGCTGACATCCTTGTCTATGTCGGATATGAGGATGAGAAACAAGATGGGAGCCAGTACTGTGCCTTGTGGAACAGAGCTTTTCACCGTAGCTGCCTCGGACTTGACTCTGTTGATGACTACTGTCTGTATTCTGTTAGTGAGGAAATTATAGATCCATCGACCGACTTTTCCTGTTATTCCTTTAGCACGCATTTTGTGCGCTATTACGCCATGGTCACACTTGTCGAAGGCATTTGCAAAGTCTGTATATATTACATCTGCATTCTTTTTGTCTTCTAGTGCATTTAGGACCTTGTCGTAGTGATCCAATAGTTGAGACAGACAGGAGCGACCTGTTCTAAACCCATGTTGCCCTGGGTTGTGTAACTGATGGGTTTCTAGATGGGTGGTGATCTTGCTTCTTAGGACCCTTTCAAAGATTTTTATGATATGGGATGTTAGTGCTATTGGTCTGTAGTTCTTTGCTGTTGCTTTACTGCCCCCTTTGTGGAGTGGGGCTATGTCTGTTATTTTTAGTAACTGTGGGACGACCCCCGTGTCCATGCTCCCTCTCCATAGGATGGAAAAGGCTCGTGATAGGGGCTTCTTGAAGTTCTTGATGAACACAGAGTTCCATGAGTCTGGCCCTGGGGCAGAGTGAATGGGCATGCCATTTATCGCCTGTTCGAAGTCATTTGGCATCAGGATAACATCGGATAGGCTTGTGTTAATCAAATTTTGTGGCTCTCTCATAAAAAATTCATTTTGATCTTCGACTCTCAGTCTGGTTAGCGGCTTGCTAAAAACTGAGTCATATTGGGACTTGAGTAGCTCACTCATTTCCTTGCTGTCATCTGTGTAGGACCCATCTTGTTTAAGTAGGGGCCCAATACTGGACGTTGTTCTCGACTTTGATTTGGCATAGGAGAAGAAATACTTAGGGTTTCTTTGATTTCATTTATGGCTTTTAGTTCTTCCCACGATTCCTGACTCCTGTAAGATTCCTTTAGCTTAAGTTCGATGCTTGCTATTTCTCTGACCAGTGTCTCCCTACGCATTTCAGATATATTGACCCCTTTTAGCCGCTCTGTTATTCTTTTCCGTCGCCTGTAAAGGGAGCGCCTGTCTCTTTCTATTTTACATCTACTCCTCCTTTTTCTTAGAGGAATAAGCCTTGTGCATACATCGAGTGCCACCAAGTTAATCTGTTCTAGGCATAAGTTGGGGTCTGTGTTGCTTAGTATATCTTCCCAGCTTATATCGGTTAGGACTTGGTTTACTTGGTCCCACTTTATGTTTTTGTTATTGAAGTTGAATTTGGTGAAAGCTCCCTCGTGACTAGTCTCATTATGTCGGTCTGGGGCTCCACACATACATGTCTGAACCTGAATTATGTTGTGATCTGAGTATATTGTTTTTGATATTATGCAGAACATTTCGGGCAAATTAGTTCAGTTTTGTCCCAGGATGCGACCCACACCAGTCGACTAACACCCAGTTACCCATTATTACTGATGGGTGAACATGGACAACTGGTGTTTACCTGCAGTTTACCTGGAGAGGGTTTTGGGGGTCAAGGCCCCCGTGGCCCGGTCTGAGACCAGGCCTCGTGGTGGATCAGGGTCTGATCAACCAGGCTGTTACTGCTGGCTGCACGCAAGCTGGCGTAAGGAAATACGCTCAATGTTTCCACCCCTTCACCAGGAATCGAACCCGAACACTCACCGTGTGAAGCGAGAGCTTTTGCCACCAGGCTAAGGTGGGATTTCGATGGGGTTTCGAGAATGCAGTAACATACATAAAACCTTTTCAAAACTACAGTAGTTGTGGAAAATAACGTATTTTCCGAAAAATCCAGCGTATTTTTAATGAAAATTAGTGTAATACATTGTATTTAATAAAAATTAATTTGTAAATGAAAAATGGAACCAGCGAGGGAAGCTCTGCGCCTGCGCTGAGGAGCAGGGAGGAGATGCCATTGTTTTTGAATGTGATACAAGCACACTAGTGAAATGTGCATAATTGTCGTCACTCTAGGGGTTATATTGGGCTTAAAACTTCTCAAATAGGAGCCGAAATTGTTGGATGTGCAGTCCTGCATAACGTGAGCATTAAGCAGATGGACAGGACAGCTCCAGGAACCTCAGATAAGTGTCTAATTTATGTTAGAATTCTGGCCAGTTTTTCTTCATAAATAGGCAGAGGGGGTTTCTGTACATGACACACCGTAATCTCCAGATTAATTGGTGAGTGTTATGATTATAAATTCTCCTTCTGTTATATAAATGTGTTTATGTAATCATTTATTAATTTTAACATACAGTCCACAAATTTATATTAATATTTACCATAATTCCTGGTAATGTATATTTCATTTGAAATTAATATAGGTCAAGAGTGATTTGTGGATATGACAGTAGTAGGTATCGAAGGGGGACATTTTTTGCGACCTAGGTGTCTCAAAATTCCTACTTGTCTATGTAACTTTGATAAATAATAATTATCTTTGTTACTATTTACTGGTATGTATCTAATGAGATACATCCAGGTAAATTTAATTTTCCACAGTAGTTATCTTGAGGGCTGCAAGTTTCAAGTTTGCCGGAGGTTTCACCTCTGGTTCTGGCCCGGCACATGGGCGTGCCCCAGGGGTCAGTTCTCAATCCTCTTCTCTTTAATACTCTCATATCAGGAGGAACTGACCCATGTGACTGCTAGGGCTACAAAATGGAGCTTTCAGGTCAGTATGTCTAAATTGTCCCTCATACTCTTTATCATATGTATTATCTTCGGTTCATCCGTCTCACACATGGTTGGGCGTCACTCTCGATGCACCCAGAGATTAGATTTTGCTACCGAAGTGGCTAGTTTATTGTGCACCCCATATCCATCCTGTGGACGGTAGCGGAAGAGCATATGGACACACAAAAGGCCTAGGACCTAGGCCCCAAAAGGGTTAACAGGAGTACATATGGATTTATATCTACATATCTATAGTTCACTTATCTGTTACAAGCAAATTCAGAAAAATTGCTTAGTATATTTGGTATCTTATTTTCATTAATAAGATACTTTGACATGTCACATAGGTTATCATACTATCTCTGTATTCCTCAATAAGTGGACAATTAATCACATAGTGTTCAAGAGAGTGACCACATGCCTGATCATATAATTTTCATTTAGTTTGATCATCATCTGTGTGTCTCCCAAACTGCCAGAAGTACTTGTAACCAAGACTAAGCCTGGCCATTACAACATCAGTCGGTCTGTTCACATTGCAAGTTGCTCCATAAACATACTTATCTATGTTCATGTTATCATAGTGGGTTATAGATCTACTCAGGCTTCTAACTGCATTCCTATTACAATCATTTTCATTTTTACTTCTCTTCTAATATTATTCCTAATGCTAGACACAGATATACCAAAGTATATTCTACATTCTCCTTCTGAGTACTCTTCTTGGCTAACATATCAACTTTATCATGAGGAGTAATCCAATGTGTGATGGGATCCATAGCAATTGAAGACAATACCAAGTTGGGGGTGGTATTGCAGTCTATTACTCTAACCAACTATCTTGTATTAGCACCACTTCCTTTAGTGATGAATATGGGGAGTACATTTTTGCTAATTTTATTGTAAAAAACCTTAAGACGCCTGTAACAATCGGTGCCATTTACCGGATACCCTGAAGAATTGAGACACTTGTGCAACACATGGGAATCTTTATTGAAGAAACTTTTCGCCACACAGTGGCTTCATCAGTCCAATACAAAGCAGAAGATATAAGGAGGGGAGGAGTATGAGGTAATCAGTCCCTCAGCCTTGAGTCGATGTGTTCAGTCCATCAATCTTGTAGAATGTACAGCATAGGGCCGTAGACGTGGCTTATATACTGTAGTCAGGTGAGGCGTAGCAGGAGGAGGTGGGATCACAGTGGGACCTGCCACTTATGTAAGTAGGTCGTCGTCCAATAGAGTTACACCAATACATAAAGGTGGTGACCCTACAGATGTGAACAACTATAGGCCAATACCATTGTTATCAAAAATCTTCGAGAAACTCGTGCACAGGAGACTATATTCATTTATAACGGCACAAAACATACTCAACCCCTGCCAATTTGGTTTCAGGAAAAATAAAAGTACTAATGATGCAATTATAAAAATGCTAGATCTGCTTTACACAGCATTGGAAAATAAGGAATATCCACTAGGAATTTTTATTGACCTATGAAAAGCTTTTGACACAGTCGACCACGGCATCCTACTCCACAAACTTGACCATTATGGTATAAGAGGCCATGCGCTTGCATATTTCAAATCCTACCTTACTAATAGGAATCAGTATGTCACCATTAAAGACACGGCCACTTAATACTGGAGTGCCGCAGGGAAGTGTGCTTGGTCCCCTGCTCTTCCTCATTTACATCAATGATCTTCCAAATGTATCCCAGCACCTGAAACCCATTCTCTTTGCTGACGACACGACCTATGTCATCTCCCACCCAAATCTTGCCACCCTCAACACCATTGTCAACGAGGAGCTGCTCAAAATATGGGATTGGATGACAGCCAATAAACTTACACTTAACACTGACAAAACCTACTGGAGTTTACCTGGAGAGAGTTCCGGGGGTCAACGCCCCCGCGGCCCGGTCTGAGACCAGGCCTCCTGGTGGATCAGAGCCTGATCAACCAGGCTGTTGCTGCTGGCTGCACGCAAACCAACATACGAGCCACAGCCCGGCTGATCCGGAACTGACTTTAGGTGCTTGTCCAGTGCCAGCTTGAAGACTGCCAGGGGTCTGTTGGTAATCCCCCTTATGTGTGCTGGGAGGCAGTTGAACAGTCTCGGGCCCCTGACACTTATTGTATGGTCTCTTAACGTGCTAGTGACACCCCTGCTTTTCATTGGGGGGATGGTGCATCGTCTGCCAAGTCTTTTGCTTTCGTAGTGGGTGATTTTCGTGTGCAAGTTCGGTACTAGTCCCTCTAGGATTTTTCAGGTGTATATAATCATGTATCTCTCCCTCCTGCGTTCCAGGGAATACAGGTTTAGGAACCTCAAGCGCTCCCAATAATTGAGGTGTTTTATCTCCGTTATGCGCGCCGTGAAAGTTCTCTGTACATTTTCTAGGTCGGCAATTTCACCTGCCTTGAAAGGTGCTGTTAGTGTGCAGCAATATTCCAGCCTAGATAGAACAAGTGACCTGAAGAGTGTCATCATGGGCTTGGCCTCCCTAGTTTTGAAGGTTCTCATTATCCATCCTGTCATTTTTCTAGCAGATGCGATTGATACAATGTTATGGTCCTTGAAGGTGAGATCCTCCGACATGATCACTCCCAGGTCTTTGACGTTGGTGTTTCGCTCTATTTTGTGGCCAGAATTTGTTTTGTACTCTGATGAAGATTTAATTTCCTCATGTTTACCATATCTGAGTAATTGAAATTTCTCATCGTTGAACTTCATATTGTTTTCTGCAGCCCACTGAAAGATTTGGTTGATGTCTGCCTGGAGCTTTGCAGTGTCTGCAATGGAAGACACTGTCATGCAGATTCGGGTGTCATCTGCAAAGGAAGACACGGTGCTGTGGCTGACATCCTTGTCTATGTCGGATATAAGGATGAGGAACAAGATGGGAGCGAGTACTGTGCCTTGTGGAACAGAGCTTTTCACCGTAGCTGCCTCGGACTTTACTCTGTTGACGACTACTCTCTGTGTTCTGTTAGTGAGGAAATTATAGATCCATCGACCTACTTTTCCTGTTATTCCTTTAGCACGCATTTTGTGCGCTATTACGCCATGGTCACACTTGTCGAAGGCTTTTGCAAAGTCTGTATATATTACATCTGCATTCTTTTTGTCTTCTAGTGCATTTAGGACCTTGTCGTAGTGGTCCAATAGTTGAGACAGACAGGAGCGACCTGTTCTAAACCCATGTTGCCCTGGGTTGTGTAACTGATGGGTTTCTAGATGCGTGGTGATCTTGCTTCTTAGGACCCTTTCAAAGATTTTTATGATATGGGATGTTAGTGCTATTGGTCTGTAGTTCTTTGCTGTTGCTTTACTGCCCCCTTTGTGGAGTGGGGCTATGTCTGTTGTTTTTAGTAACTGTGGGACGACCCCCGTGTCCATGCTCCCTCTCCATAGGATGGAAAAGGCTCGTGATAGGGGCTTCTTGCAGTTCTTGATGAACACAGAGTTCCATGAGTCTGGCCCTGGGGCAGAGTGCATGGGCATGTCATTTATCGCCTGTTCGAAGTCATTTGGCGTCAGGATAACATCGGATAGGCTTGTGTTAATCAAATTTTGTGGCTCTCTCATAAAAAATTCATTTTGATCTTCGACTCTCAGTCTGGTTAGCGGCTTGCTAAAAACTGAGTCATATTGGGACTTGAGTAGCTCACTCATTTCCTTGTTGTCATCTGTGTAGGACCCATCTTGTTTAAGTAGGGGCCCAATACTGGACGTTGTTCTCGATTTTGATTTGGCATAGGAGAAGAAATACTTTGGGTTTCTTTCGATTTCATTTATGGCTTTTAGTTCTTCCCGCGATTCCTGACTCCTAAAGGATTCTTTTAGCTTAAGTTCGATGCTTGCTAGTTCTCTGACCAGTGTCTCCCTACGCATTTCAGATATATTGACCTCTTTTAGCCGCTCTGTTATTCTTTTCCGTCGCCTGTAAAGGGAGCGCCTGTCTCTTTCTGTTTTACATCTACTCCTCCTTTTTCTTAGAGGAATAAGCCTTGTGCATACATCGAGTGCTACCGTTGGGGTCTGTGTTGCTTAGTATATCTTCCCAGCTTATATCGGTTAGGACTTGGTTTACTTGGTCCCACTTTATGTTTTTGTTATTGAAGTTGAATTTGGTGAATGCTCCCTCGTGACTAATCTCCTTATGTCGGTCTGGGGCTCCGCGCATACATGACTGAACCTCAATTATGTTGTGATCTGAGTATATTGTTTTTGATATGGTGATATTTCTTATCAGATCATCATTGTTAGTGAAGATGAGGTCTAGTGTATTCTCCAGTCTAGTAGGCTCTATTATTTGCTGGTTTAAATTGAATTTTGTGCAGAGATTTAAAAGCTCGCGTGAGTGTGAGTTTTCATCAGAGCTGCCTCCTGGTGTTATTACTGCAACAATATTATTTGCTATATTCCTCCATTTTAGGTGCCTTAAGTTGAAATCCCCCAGGAGCAAGATGTTGGGTGCAGGAGCTGGAAGGTTTTCCAGACAGTGGTCAATTTTTAACAGCTGTTCCTGGAATTGCTGGGATGTTGCATCCGGAGGCTTGTAGACTATCACAATGACTAGGTTTTGGTTCTCGACCTTTACTGCTAAAACTTCCACTACATCATTTGAGGCATTTAGCAGTTCTGTGCAAACAAGTGACTCTGCAATGTACAGGCCAACCCCCCCCTTTTGCCTGTTCACTCTGTCACATCTGTATAGGTTGTAACCTGGGATCCATATTTCGTTGTCCAAGTGATCCTTTATGTGGGTCTCAGTGAAAGCCGCGAACATTGCCTTTGCCTCTGCAAGCAGTCCACGGATGAAAGGTATTTTGTTGTTTGTTGCTGGCTTTAGACCCTGTATATTTGCAAAGAAGAATGTTATCGGACTGGTGGTATTGTTGGTACTGGGGGGGGATTTTTTTTCCGGCATTAGTATCTGTATTTGTTGGTTTGGAGTGGAGGCCATCGACTGTGGTTCCACTCCAGGAATGACTGGATTTGGTGTACGATTTCTGCCATTTCCTGCCAGTTTTTTTTTCCTTCCTGGCACTAAAAAACCTCTCCCTCTTGAGTGGCTGTGGCTACCCAGGTTTTCCCATGGCCTGGATGTTTTGTATCTTTTTGTCCCCTATATTATGTTTGGTAGCAGAGCAGGTGTTGCGCAACTTAACATTAAGATCGACAATACTCTAATTGCCAGACATAACGAGGGCAAGTTCCTAGGCCTATACCTCGACAACAACCTGAATTTCAGCACCCATATCCCACACATAACAAAAAAAGTATCCAAAACGGTTGGGATCCTCTCCTAAATACGATACTACGTGCCGCAAACTGCCCTTCTCACACTATACCATTCACTCATTTATCCATACCTCACCTATGCTATTTGTGCTTGGGGATCAACTGCAGCAACACACCTAAAGCCAATAATAACCCAACAAAAAGCCGCAGTAAGAATAATCACTAAATCCCATCCCTGGCAACATACCCCCCACTCTTCAGAGATCTAAACTTACTCCCTGTTCAGAACATCCACACTTACTACCGTGCAATCTATATCTTCAGGAGAGCATTAATCAGAATATTAAATAGCATGGGACTAAGAACTCCTCCCTGCGGTGTACCTAAGGACATTTCTTTAGACTCACTTCTAAAGCCTTGATGAAGAACAGAGGATACTCTATTTGACAGGTATCCTATTATCCAGCAGAGTAAGCTACCACCAATATTCATTTTGGCTAGTTTATGTAGTATAACGGTTCTGTTCGTGATATCAAATGCAGATTTTAGATCAAGTAATGTGGTAAATCTAGTAGAGATGTGTGCAGTGAGAAAGGTGGAAATACAGTGCTGCACACTTTTACCTTTCATGAACCCATAGAGGTAGGGGAAAAGTTGGTGTCTGATTCTGTAGTACAGTCTGTTAAGTATCATTCTTTCAAAAATTTTACAAAGACAACTAGTTAAGGAGACCTGTCTAAATGTATCAGGCTGTTGGGGCTTAGGGATAGGCGCAATGAGACTATTGGTCCAGTAAGTAGGAAGAACGCCCTCAATGAAACTGATATTATACAGTGCCAACAAAGGGTTATCAGGCACATGCCTTAGAGTTCTGAGAATACCATAGATTATACCACCCTCTCCAGGAGCAGTTGATCGACCTTTAGTTAATGCATTATCTAATTCATACTCCGTGAAGAGGCAATCACTCTCATCAATATTTTGGCTCATAAAAATAATCGGTGCACCTTTGAAAAGCAGGGGTGCCGTGAGTACACTAAGAGAAAACACAATAAGTGTCAGGGGCCCAGGGTGGTTTAACAGATTCTCAGCATACATAAGGGGGATTACCAATAGACCCCTGGCTGTCTTCAAGAGGAAACTGGACAGATTAAAATTGAGTTAGTACTTGACCAGCCGGGCTGTGTTTTGTACCTTATTCAAATTCAAATTCAAAGTTTATTCTCTATAAGGATTACAATGCTGAGTTTACAGAATTTGGTTATTGTGTGGTTTACATGTAGTAAAATAATAATTACAGTGTACCACTAGAACACCTAGCATGACTAGGCATTTCAGGCAGACTTAAATTAAATCTTAAGTTTAAAATATTACAAAATTATGAGGTAAGTTGGTATTATGGCTAAGTGACTAAATACTAGTTTGTGAGTTTAGCAATATGAATGCTTTTGTTTTGGCACTATACATAGTTTCAGTATTGGAGTATCACAGGCCAACTTATGACTAGTTAAGATTCATTATTTTGAAATTGAGATTGATATTTCTGTTTATGGTCAAATGGGTGAGTGAGTGTAAGTGTGAACCACCAGGTGGTATTCGTGTAGTTAGTTGACGGGGTGTATCAGGGAGATAAGATGTTTTCTGATGGTAGTTTTGAAGGTGATGAATGTGTCTGCAGTTTTAGAATTTTCAGGTAGGGTATTCCAGATTTTAGGGCCTTTGACATACATTGAATTTTTGTAAAGGTTTAGTCGGACACGGGGAATGTCGTAGAGATGTTTGTGTCTGGTGTTATGCCTGTGGATTCTGTCGCAACTATCAAGAAAACGTTTTAGGTCAAGGTTAATATTGGAATTTAAGGTCCTGTAGATGTAGATTGCACAGTAAGATAAGATAAGATAAGATTTCGTTCGGATTTTTAACCCCGGAGGGTTAGCCACCCAGGATAACCCAAGAAAGTCAGTGCGTCATCGAGGACTGTCTAACTTATTTCCATTGGGGTCCTTAATCTTGTCCCCCAGGATGCGACCCACACCAGTCGACTAACACCCAGGTACCTATTTGCTGCTAGGTGAACAGGACAACAGGTGTAAGGAAACGTGTCGAAATGTTTCCACCCGCCGGGAATCGAACCCGGGCCCTCCGTGTGTGAAGCGGGAGCTTTAGCCACCAGGCCACCGGGCCACCAAGTGTAAGAAGTAAGTGTGGATGTACTGGAGTTTACCTGGAGAGAGTTCTGGGGGTCAACGCCCCCGCGGCCCGGTCTGTGACCAGGCCTCCTGGTGGATCAGAGCCTGATCAACCAGGCTGTTGCTGCTGGCTGCACGCAAACCAACGTACGAGCCACAGCCCGGCTGGTTTAGATCTATGAAGAGTGGGGGGGGGGTTGCCAGGGATGGGATTTAGTGATTATTCTTACTGCAGCTTTTTGTTGGGTTATTATTGGCTTTAGGTGTGTTGCTGCAGTTGAACCCCAAGCACAGATAGCATATTTTCCAATGCTGTGTAAAGCAGATCTAGCATTTTTATAATTGCATCATTAGGTGAGGTGGCCCGGTGGTCTGGTGGCTAAAGCTCCCGCTTCACACACGGAGGGCCCGGGTTCGATTCCCGGTGGGTGGAAATTCCGACACGTTTCCTTACACCTATTGTCCTGTTCACCTAGCAGCAAATAGGTACCTGGGTGTTAGTCGACTGGTGTGGGTCGCATCCTGGGGGACAAGATTAAGGACCCCAATGGAAATAAGTTAGACAGTCCTCGATGACGCACTGACTTTCTTGGGTTATCCTGGGTGGCTAACCCTCCGGGGTTAAAAATCCGAACGAAATCTTATCTTCTTAACCCCTTTGGTTGGTGGGCCGCCTCCAGTAGGGAGGAGGGAAGTCCCCCTCATGGGGAGGGGCGCCCCCAGGGGGTAGGGGGCGGTCACAGCTGTGGTGTAAACAAGTCAGGGTCGACGTGGACGCCGCTGCTCAGGTTCTCTTATCTTTTTTACATGTCATCTTTATCAGTTAATGAATCATACATTGTGTGTGTGTGTGTGTGTACTGTACATAGGTTGCTGGGGAGGTGGTTATGTTGCTGTGTTAACAATCACAGTAACGTAACAATGATCTCTAATACGGTATTCATCTCGTCACTCCAACCATCGTCTTGCATCTTCAATTTCATCTCTACTGTGGCAACAAAAAGGATTTTACACGTTTCAGCTCCCTCAAGGGACCTTGATATCGGTACCAGGCTCTTGATCTACTTAATTGAACTTGATCTGCTTTTCCATGGAGCGAGCCTCATTGCCTCCCGGTTCCGCCAGGTTCTATATGGTCCTTACCCCTCAACGAAGGTTCCTTGATGTTGGTGAGGGGCTCTTGATTTAGGGAATTGGATCTGTGCTCCAGTTCCCCGAATTAAGCCTGAATGCCTTCCACATATCCCCCCCCCAGGCGCTGTATAATCCTCCGGGTTTAGCGCTTCCCCCTTGATTATAATAATAATATATGGTCCTTATGGGTTTAGTGTTCCTCGTGAATTTTATTAAAATCACATTCAGAATATAATAATTTTGAATGAATAGCAATTATTACTATTTGTATTGTGTATTAGAAATGAAATAAATATTTTTTATTATAATTAAATTTATTTCCCCTTAATGTCAATGGAAGTCTTTTGATCCAAGGAACTGGGCCAGTCCTCCCATTTCTTGGATCGAACCAAGTTGCCTACCATACTCTAGGCACTGTATGACCCCTACAGGTTTAACACTTCTCACTAAATATTACAGTAGTAGTAATTAAATAATTAATAAAAACAATTGAGGTTAGTGGTCTCAGTTTTGAATTAATCAGTATTCTATTATGTAAATTCTAAAATATTGAATTTATTGTGCAATGGAAACAGTTATATTTTTTTTGTGTATGTAGCAAACCCATCCATTGTAGGCTACAAAATCGCAACTTAACATTAATATCCTTATTTTACTACAAGTACATGTACATGGTATACAGTCCTAGCTGACATCAGTGACATACTACTGTATAGAAAGCCCCTTGTTATGCTCAGCATTTCGGGCAAATTAGGTCAGTGTCCCAGGATGCAACCCACACCAGTCGACTGACACCCAGGTACCCATTTTACTGGTGGGGAACATAGACAATAGGTTGAAAGAAACATGCCCAATGTTTCTACTCTGGTTGGGAATCGAACCCAGGCCCTCGCAGTGTGAAGTGAGAGCGTTAGCCACCAGGCCACAGAGGTATGTTTTTTGGGTTATTCTAGGTAGTGTACACCTATGTTGCTATATATGAAAATTGGAGTTATGTGTACCTGTACCTAAATAAACTTACTTAATTACCTAAGTAAACCTACTTGAGTTAGGTTGAGTTACTTTTATGAGTTACCAAAAAAGAAATACTTCATCCCCATATACACAAAATATAACTGTCTCTATCACATAACTCACTTAATATTGAAGAGTCTATATTAGAAAAACTTAAAAGAGCCCTTAAAACCTTCCCTGAAACTTCTCCTTACCAACCTCAACAGAACACATGACCATAACACAAGGCACAGATCACTCTTTGATGTTCCTCGTGTCCATCTCACACTGTAAAAACTCAATTCACATAAAAGGCCCAAAAATCTGGAATTCATTACCTATGAATATAAAAGAAATACTGTCTGTTTATCAATTCAAGACTCTTCTTAAAAACCACTTACTCACCCACAACTAAATAAATACTGAATAACTGAATCTCATAAATGTATAACCTGTGACCTTATTAAACTATGTTTTTTTTTTAATTACATTATCTAATAGAATACTCCATTCTCTTGAATGCACCGTAACTCATCTAATGACCATATGACCTGTTTCTGCACTTCAAATCATTAATTTTACTCGATCTGATTCGATTATATTATACATTGTTATGCTACAAATTGTACAACTTTAATGCTACTTACTTGAAATACTCTTTTGTACTTCATGTTGTAATTTGTTTACTGTAATTTTTACCACTGGATATATCATTGCTTAGTTAATCTTAAGTTAATTTTAAGCCTGCCCATAATGTTCTGCATACAAGGAGCTTTTGGCATGTACACCCAATCACTATATTTCTTTGTACAACTATGTATCATGTCCAAATAAAAAATAATAAATAAATAAATAAAGAATAGGTTTATAGCCCTAAAAGGTTTGGTAGGTGATAGTAGTCTTGCCCATATGTCTACTCATGTGTGGTTCAACTCCACGTCCTCTTAGGTGTTAATTGAGCATGCTAACCAATGTACATACATAACGTACCAATTAATTTTTTTATAATCTTAAGGGTATACATGTGTAATGGGTATATGAAAGTACATAATGTAGATTAATAAGATGTGTTTCCTTATCATACCTGCTGTCCAATGTTCACCATCAGTAAAATGGGTACGTACCTGGGTGTTAGTCAACTGCATAGCTTCCTTTAACAAAATTGACCTAATTTGCACGAAAATGCTCTGCATAACAATCTAACGAATGAGTACAAGAAACCACCAATTTACCGATTTCAACTATCCAATACAGTGCTCAGAATTGAGCAATTTTGCCAATTTCACACAAATTTCAAAAGATGCCAATTTCCAAATAGGGTCCAGAATAAACAAGAAAGACATTCCTGGCACTAAAATAACATTTCCTCTGTTCATTAGTTACATCCCCATGCCCATCTTACATTCTTTTGCTTTCCATTTTGAATTTTTATTCTCACAAAAAATAGAAGATTTACTGTTATGTAGACTACTGCATTAGTGTAGAAATGGTATAAATAATATTGACGCACTTGTAAAAGAATATTAGACTCACCAGTTGACGTGTATTGGACGCTTAGCATGATTTGTTTACTTTTGAACTTTGGTAAAAATCGAACATTTTTACTACTTTGAGCTCAATTTCAAGGTACTTTTCATTGTAAAACCAGTCAAAATCATCTCAATTTCTGTAATATGTTTTCCATTCTATACAATGAGAACAGGAAACCTAGAATACAACAATAAATACCATACGAAAATACAGTGCAAAGTCACTGTTTTAATCCAAAAACACAAAGTTTTATTTTTCTCATTATGCACTGTGTGCTGCAGGATTTTTTTTATACTGCGCACACTGACCACATAGACCCATTCTTTCATGTGTAGGCCTACCAGCTTTCTCTCACTAGATTTGAAGGTGCTAGAATTTATGAGTACTAGTACATCAAGGACCCTGGTGCATAAGCCGTACTAGTACGGCCGAAACCCCGAAAAGGTTAAAAGGGCATGAATATTTCTACATGGTTGCCCATCTAGTCACTAGCTACACCCATTAGTACTTATACTTAGCCTTACTAAGCAAATGATACAACACATCATCCACTGTGCCATGCTAATGGGAAGGTTATTAACTTGGATCATGGGGAAATTTATCAATCAATAACTATTTCCCAAGTGTAACTAGTTAATAATAACATATTAGCAAAGCTTGATTTACTTGATTTTCTGCAGCAGCAGAGATACTACCTGCTATTGTTTACATATTGTTTACATATTGCCGGGTACACATGCACACTTGCGTCTCCCTTCTCAGAGTTCATAGGTTCGAACCTGAAGTGTTAACACTAATGCAGTACTATATTGAGTCCTACCTTCCAGGGAGCTGGATTAAGATATTACCCAAATGTGGGTGAAAAATGAAAAGGGAGCATGCACACTCAGGCAGGCAAGGTGTTCCTGGCCACAAAGAAAGCTGAGAAAGTGAGATGCCCATAGTCCACCAATGTTAGAATAAAAAGTCACAGCACCATGAATGGAACAATACACAAATAACCCGCTAACAGGAGAATGACAATGTTTTGGTCTGATTTGGACTGAAATGTCGTCACAAGTTTTGTTTATCTGTGCATGGATTATATCTGCACCAATGTTAATTGATCAGATTTGCCAATGATCTTACACTTCATAATACTGTAAAAGGAACTGGTGTTTGGCACATCAGTCAGAATGGCAAGTCAGCAAATAAGTAGAGGAACAAGCATAAAAAAGTAGTAATAGGTGGATTATGCCACAGATGCCCAGTGCATAATAGAATGTTCACACTCCACCAGCCTTGATACAGAACTGTATGTGTTACTAAAACATTACATGTTTATATTCCACGAGGATACAGTTGTATTACACTGGTTAACATACGCAGTGTCGTACACAGAAAAGCCAGTAGTTATACAGTGCATTTGCGGCAGATTTAAGATTAATGATACTACATCACTTGAGTTTGATTTACAGGGTAAGTATAATAGAACCAGAGATACAAGCCTTGAAGATAGTTAGCAGTAACAAATGCTTGATAACTTACTTAGAAATTTTGATGGCAATTCCATGCACACAGTTATTGTAATTTATTCTTATAAGTTGTCTTATTGTACCTCTGAATTGACCTGTGGCAGGATTACTGACTTCTTAACTATTCATCATATTCTTCATGTACTGTATTATAGAAGGGGTTAATTGTAGCATATTTCCAGTATTTTACAAACTTTCTTTTCTTTGCAGATTAGTGGGCTGTGGGTCACCAGGGTCAGGGACAATGACACCTACCAAGCAGCCAATTGACTTTCTCATATACTTAATCCTTTTTGGCTCAACAATTTTTGTCAACAAGGTATTTAAAGATCATTATCCTTTTCAGTATGCAGTACTGGAAGGAATATATAACTGTTTTTGTTTTTACAATCCAGTACAACCAAAAAAGAGTATGCAATTGTTTATACAATTTTGATACAGTATGCAGTCATCATTCCAAATTTGCAGGATTCCATATTCTCTTGATTTCAGTTGTACACTATTTTGGCTGACGAGAACGAAAATAAATCGATTTAGATATGCAACATTTTTTCTGCCTTGGTGGTTTTACAATGCCCAAATACATGTATCTATTTTGGTCATTATTTTTTATGAATGTCAGTATTAATCAGAGTAGCATGATATGTTAAAGGGATGTGTTCCTCAAACACTAAATGAACTTGAATTTGAAAAGAATTGCTTTTCAGAGGTACTCTTGTATTATTCTGTCTTTATTTTTGTGGCATGTTTAGGATGTAATTCCCGAATTTGGACAGACATCTATATGCATTAATTTATAGCCAGAAATATATAATTGCTATTGAGGTTTACTAGAAAAATGTGTAATTGTGTAGCTAAATATTTTTATTTTTATGCTTTTGAGATTTATAATACTTGTATAATATATATCTTTTACATTGTTCATATCTAATAAAAAAGTTCAGATTTTTGGTGAATGAAATTTTGCAGTAAATGGCAAGTACCCATCAAACAGAGAATGTAAAACACATATAGAGAGCCTTTTTATTAGACCACGTTTTGCCTGGAGTAGGGCTTTATCAGGTATACTACATCATTGATATAATGGACTTTAAAAATAATGGGCAAAATCCTTTATGTACATTGTACTTTTAACTTCATTGTTTTCAATATTTATTGCAGTATAACAGTAAATTGTGTGAACAGTACTGTATTAATTATACAGCAGAATACTGTAGTGCCTTTTATGCTATGACATTATTCTGATTAAAGGACATTTGGACAATTACCCCATTTGTCTGTTATACAGTAGGGCCCCACTTATACGGCGGGTTAGGTTCAAGGCTGTCACCGGAAAGCAGACATCGCCGGAAGGCAGAACGCCATTTTTTCCATTTATAAATGCATATAAATGCCAGACAACAAGTTTACACTAAATTATATTAAGTTAGTAATAGAACTAGGCATTAAAAACACACAGAGTAAAATACATTCACAGTACATTCATTACTTATCTTAAAGTATTTGTAATCTTAATGTAGGGAGAGAGGTGAGTAGTACTTATTTGTAGGAAGTCAGGTGCAGGTAGCCCAGGTGTAGGTAGCCCTGGCTCCCCGTCTCATACTTAATATACGATATTTAAAACATCCCAGAGAGGTAAAATACATATACAGTACACTCATTATTTACCTTAAAATATGTGTAGTCTTAATATAGGAAGAGAGGTGAGTAGTATTTGTAGGAAGTCAGTAGGTAGCCCAGAGCCATATTATTAACATCGACATACCTTGTTCACTGAATTTAATCATTTCTAACAACTACCTTTAGATGGCATCATAAACAAAGGGAGAAGTAATGAATAATTCATGCCGAAAATTGTAAACAAAAGCGGAGTGGGGGAGTGGCTTGGCCAAACGCAGATTCATACACGTTTTCTCTGATGGCTGAGCAGAGAAAACGTAATGTTGTCCCTCCACCCGGCTACCACACAGGTCCACAGGTATTATTTCAGAGCACATATAAAATATGTAATAAATGCCAGACAACAAGTTTACACTAACATATATTAAGTTAGCAATAGAAATAGGCATTAACCTGTAAACGGTCCAAGCGGATCTACGTTCACATGTGAAGTGCTACAAAAGTAGATCTACTTTTTTTTTACATATTTTCAAATATAACAAAAAAAAAAGGTAGATCAAAGTTTTTTTACACATTTTCAAATGTAAAAAAACAAAAAGATCTACTTTTTTTACATACTTTCAAATGTTGAAAAAACATATATATACGTTTGGACCATTTACGGGTTAAAAACACAATAAAAGGTAAGATACACACAGAGTACACTTATTACTTACCTTAAAATATTAATATGTGAGAGGTGAGTGGCAGGGTGTTTATTGAATAAAATCAGTATGGCAAACCATCATCCTCTAACTTGGCACTTAAAGCAAGAGGCTTACGACTCCTCTTTTTATCACAGCTAACCTTAGACGCCATCGTCAATGAAAGCCAACTAGTTAACGAAAGAGTAAACGAGAGAGAGAATGAGATACAGAGTTGAGACAATGTAAGAATACAAACTGAACAGGTAGTGGACGATCACTTGGTCAGGCGAAATAAATGCGTATTAATATGTGTCTACTTTTAGTTCATTCACATACTTTTGTAAGGCTTGTAAAACATTTACCTCAATATTTTTTTATTATAATAATAATTACCTCACAATACAAATACTCTTACATTGTGTACAAATTAGTACAGAATAAACAAACAGCAACACATCATTTTTAGAGTGAATGAAGATATTATTATTATTATTATTATTATTATTATTATTATTATTATTATTATTATTATAAAAAGCACTAAATAACAAAAAAAGGCACAATACCGTTACTGGAACAATACACAAATAACCTGCACATAGAAGAGAGGAGCTTGCGACGACGTTTCGGTCCGACTTGGACCATTTACAAAGTCACACTAACGAGAAGTGGAGCAGGACGGGTATATATAGACAGGAAGAGGTAGTGGTGGTAATAGTAGTAGTAGCAGTGGTAGTGGTAGTGGGGAATTAAGGAGGAGGAGGAACCAGTCAAAAACAAAGAAAGGGGAGAACTGCAAGGGAGCTAGGTGCCCACAGAGGGAGAGCAAGAACACAGAGGTGGGGGGGAGGGGAAGTAATGAAATAAATAATGAAGGAACAGAAACACAAGACAGAAGAAAGAAAGACAGCCCAGAAGAGAAAAGGAAAAAGGAAAGAGGAAAGGGGAAGAGGGAGAAGAAGAAAAAAGGAGGAATCAGGTTAAGTCATAGGTGTTCTGAAGTTTGGAGCATTTTACAATGTAGTGGGAGAGGAAGGCATCCACAAAGATGAAGCCAGGACTAAGATTCATATGAGGAAAGTTTTGTATTAGGGAGGATTCAACCAGATGGCGACTGTTAAAGTTGGAAGTAGGGAAGACAGTTTTAGCAGAAGACCAGTCAACAGGATGGCTGTGATCTCTGACTTGACAGAAAAGAGCATTATTAGTGTCAGCAAGCCTAACTATTTTTGTGCTCCCTAAGTCTGTCAGAAAGAGATTGACCAGTTTCTCCAAAGTATTGAAGAGGACATGAGGAGCAAGAAATAGAGTAGACACCAGGAACATCTGTAGAGGGAGGAGAGGTATGAACGAGATTAGTGCGAAGAGTGTTAGTCTGGCGGAGAGTAAGCTTGATGTCTAAGGGACGGAGAGAATTGTTGAGATTAGAAAGACCGGAAATGTAGGGAAGGCAGAGGACAGAGGAGTTCCCAGGAGTAGAGAGTTTGGGAGAGAAGAAATTACGTTTAGCATGTGAGAGGGCAGAGTCTATGAAATGGGAAGGGTAGTCAATACGAGAAAACGAATTATGAAGAGTGGAAATTTCTGCTGGAAGGAACTGAGGATCACAGATGCAGAGGGCATGGAGAAAGAGGGAGATAAGAACACTTTTCTTGACAGGGGAAGCATGATAGGAAAAGTAGTGAATGTACATGCCACTGTGCATAGGTTTGCGGTAAACGGAAAAGGAAAAACCTGTATCTGAGCAGTGGACATGGACATCAAGGAAAGGAAGCAAGGAATTAAATTCCCATTCAGCTTTAAACTTAATGGAAGGGGCAAGATTATTAAGAGGTTCAAGAAAAGGTTGGAAGAGACTGGAGTCATGAGGACACAGAGCAAAGATGTCATCAACATAGCGGAGCCAGAGTGAAAGGCGCACATCGATGGTAGGAAGAACAGTCTCGAAGTATTCCGCTACTACTACTACCACCACCACCGCTGCTGCCACTGCCTCCGCTGCCTCCTCCGCCTCCTCCGCCTCCTCCGCTTCCTCCGCCTCCTCCGCCTCCTCTGCCTCCTCCGCCTCCTCTGCCGCCTCCTCCGCCGCCTCCTCCGCCTCTTCCTCCGCCTCCTCTGCCGCCTCCTCCGCCTCCTCCTCCGCCTCCTCCTCCGCCTCCTCCTCCGCCTCCTCCTCTGCCTCCTCCTCCGCCTCCTCTGCCTCCTCCTCCTCTGCCTCCTCCTCCTCTGCCTCCTCCTCCTCTGCCCCCTCCTCCTCTGCCTCCTCCTCCTCTGCCCCCTCCTCCTCTGCCTCCTCCTCCTCTGCCTCCTCCTCTGCCTCCTCCTCCTCTGCCTCCTCCTCCTCTGCCTCCTCCTCCTCTGCCTCCTCCTCCTCTGCCTCCTCCTCCTCTGCCTCCTCCTCCTCTGCCTCCTCCTCCTCTGCCTCCTCCTCCTCTGCCTCCTCCTCCTCTGCCTCCTCCTCCTCTGCCTCCTCCTCCTCTGCCTCCTCCTCCTCTGCCTCCTCCTCCTCTGCCTCCTCCTCCTCCGCCTCCTCCTCCTCCTCCTCCTCCTCCTCTGCCTCCTCCTCCTCCGCCTCCTCCTCCGCCGCCTCCTCCTCCGCCTCCGCCTCCTCCTCCTCCGCCTCCTCCTCCTCTGCCTCCTCCTCCTCCGCCTCCTCCGCCTCCTCCTCCTCCTCCTCCTCTGCCTCCTCCTCCGCCTCCTCCTCCTCCGCCTCCTCCTCCTCCGCCTCCTCCTCCTCCGCCTCCTCCTCCTCTGCCTCCTCCTCCTCCGCCTCCTCCTCCTCCACCTCCTCTGCCTCCTCTGCCTCCTCCTCCTCCGCCTCCTCTGCCTCCTCCTCCTCCGCCTCCTCCTCCTCCGCCTCCTCCTCCGCCTCCTCTTCCGCCTCCTCCTCCTCCGCCTCCTCCTCCTCCTCCGCCTCCGCCTCCTCCTCCTCCGCCTCCTCCTCCTCCGCCTCCTCCACCTCCTCTGCCTCCTCCGCCTCCTCCTCCGCCTCCTCCGCCTCCTCCGCCGCCTCCTCCTCCTCCTCCTCCTCCTCCTCCTCCTCCTCCTCCTCCTCCTCCTCCTCCTCCTCCTCCTCCTCCCCCCCCTATATTTACCCGTCCTGCTCCACTTCTCTTTAGTGTGACTGTAAATGGTCCAAGTCGGGCCGAAACGTCGTTGTAAGCTCCTCTCTTCTATGTGCGGGTCATTTGTGTATAAAAAGCACTAAACCCACAAGGGTTGTGAATTGCTATATAGAGAGTAAAGGCATACAAAAAAGTATATTTTTCTACAGTTATCCCTCAGTTTGACTAGAGAAAACATAATTCTTCCGACACTACCTACACATCTGCTTTGTAAACAGATCTCATATTTACGTCAATTTTTATTCTGTGAGTGTATGTATCATGTTTATATGTTATGTAATGGGTTTCATATATAATTTTGAGGAAAATATAATAGATGGATTAATAAAAATGCCTATATTAATGTAAAGTAAGACATTTAGTGTTCCCAAGAGTGATTATTATTATTTAGTGTTGGCATCATGAGTGGAGACAGACTTAGCGATTTTAATGTGTACCTGCACACCAGCACAGTGTGTAAGTATATTTAGGTACAGGTACACATAAGTATAATTATCAGTGTACAGTGGTCCCCCGCTTTTCGTAGTTCCCGGCAATCGTAAATTTCGCCAATCATAGGGGTATTTTCGTATAAACATGGACTCGCTTTTCATAGGTTGACTCGCGAGTCGTAGTTCGTCCGGGACGCGTACCCACGGCGTGAGCCGGGGTGGCAGCCAGTCTGGCATTGTTTACCAGTGAGCGAAGGTCCCCTCACGTGCTCCAACGAAATATTTCATAATATTCCATTTATTTTAGTGCTTGCAAGTACTAAATAAGCTACCATGGCTCCAAAGAAAGCTCCTAGTGCCAAGCCTGTGGTAAAGAAGGTGCGAAATACGATTAAATTTAAGAAAACCATCATTGAACAATATGAAAGTGGTACAAGTGTGGCCAAACTGTCCAGGATGTATAAGAAACCCTACACAACCTTATGTTTCATAGTGGCCAAGAAAAAGGAAATAAAGGATGCTGTTGTTGCAAAGGGAGTAACTATGCTGACAAAAATGAGATCACCAGTACTGGAAGAGGTTGAGAAGTTATTATTGGTGTGGATAAATGTGAAGCAATTAGCAGGAGATACTCTTATGACTTCGATTATTTGTGAAAAGGCTAGGCAGTTGCATGAAGATTTGGTAAAGAAATTGCCTGCAAAAAGTGGTGATGTGAGTGAATTTAAGGCCACCAAAGGCTGGTTTGAGGTGATTTAAGAACCGTACTGGCATACACAGTGTGGTAAGGCATGGTGAGGCTGCCAGTTCGGACCACAAGGCGGCTGAAAAATATGTGCATGAATTCCAGGAGTACGTAGAGGCTGAAGGACTGAAACCTGAGCAAGTGTTCAATTGTGACGAAACAGGCCTCTTTTGGAAGAAAATGCCAAAGAGGACCTTCATTACACAAGAGGAAAAGGCAATGCCAGGACACAAGCCTATGAAAGACAGGCTGACGCTAATGTTCTGTGCTAATGCTAGTGGGGATTTCAAAGTGAAGCCGTTACTAGTGTACCATTCTGAAAATCCCAGAGTGTTCAGGAAAAACAATGTTATGAAGAGTAAATTGTGTGTGTTTTGGAAATCTAATAGTAAGGCATGGGTCACGAGGGAAATTTTCGTCGAGTGGTTCAATGAAGTGTTTGGCCCTAGTGTGAAGGAGTATCTCCTGGAAAAGAAATTGGATCTCAAGTGCCTGCTAGTAATGGACAATGCACCTGCTCATCCTCCAAACTTGGATAACCTAATATTCGAGGAGTTTGGTTTCATCACAGTAAAGTTCTTGCCCCCGAATACCACTCCTCTCCTCCAACCCATGGACCAGCAGGTTATTGCAAACTTTAAAAAACTCTACACAAAAGCAATGTTTCACAGGTGCTTGACTGTGACCACAGACACTCACTTGACCCTAAGGGAATTTTGGAGAGAACACTTCAGGATCCTCCATTGCATAACCCTTATAGGTATGGCTTGGGAGGGAGTGACTACCAGGACTTTGAACTCTGGAGAAAATTGTGGCCAGAGTGTGTCGACAAGAGGGATTTTGAAGGATTTGGGACTGACCCTAATGAGCCTATGTCTGTTGTAAAATCAATTGTGGCACTGGGGAGTTCCATGGGGTTGGATGTGAGTTTGGAGGATGTGGAAGAATTGGTGGAAGACCACAATGAAGAGCTCACCACTGAGGAGCTGCAAGAGCTTCAGCAGGAAGAGCAACACATCGCAGCTCAGAATCTTACTGCAGAGGAGGAGGAAGAGAGATGGAAGAAGGTGCCTTCTTCAGAAATTAAAGAGATTTTTACTATGTGGGGTAGGATGGAAAGCTTTATGGAGAAACATCACCCTAACAAGGTTGTTGCAAGCCAGGTTGGCAACATGTACAGTGACAAAGTCTTGGGCCATTTTAGGGAAGTGTTAAAGAGATGCCAGAAACAGTGAGACAGGACTCCAGTGACTCAAGGTGGTCCTAGTGGCATTAAGAAACAGAGAAGAGAAGCAACCCCAGAAAAGCAAATGGTACCTGAGGTGTTGATGGAAGGGGATTCCCCTTCCAAACTATAAACAATCCACTCTCCTCCTCCAGTCTCCCATACACTAAGAAGAATCTCCAATAAAGGTAAGTGTTATGCTGTTAATGTTTCATTCATCATATCCCATTGTATTGTTTATGTACTACATGTATATTTCATGTTAAAAAAATTTTTTTTTTAATACTTCTGGGTGTCAGGAACGGATTAATTGTATTTACATTATTTCTTATGGGGAAAATTGATTCGTAAATCGTAAATTTCGTTTATAGTAACGGCTCCAGGAACGGATTCATTACGAAAAACGAGGGACCACTGTACATATAAAATACGCAGTAACTTTAAAATGCTTGAAATTTTGGAAAGTTTCCTGACATAATAGATGTGGTCGCGGAGAATATAAACAAACCGGGTGGGGAGCGCCGTATTTGAAAGACCGCTTGCCTTATAGCAAATTTTGGTCATAATTTGACATTGCCGTATTAGCAGAACGCCATAAAGCGGGGCCCTACTGTATTGAGGGCTTACTGTACATTTGGAATGGGTGGGTTTTGAGATATGTGTATGATAATACAATGAACCCCTGATTTATGAAGGCCTCATCTAATGATAAAATCGACTTACGAAGCGTTTCAGCGTAAAAAAAAATTCCCCCAACGCATGAACAAAAATTCGACTTATATCGTTCGTCCCGATCGCATCCACACGTCCCACTGGCCTGAGCGCACCTTAGCTGCCCTGCCTTCAGTTAGTGTGCCAATGTTTACATGTCAGTGCGGTTGTTCCCACGCATACATTTGGTACATTTTGTATTATTCCAGTGTTTTTAGGGCTTGTAACTGCTAAATAAGCCACCATCGGCAAAAAGAAAGCTTCTAGTGCCAACCCTGTGATAAAAAGAGTGAAAATTACTATCGAAGTGAAGAAAGAAATAATCACAAAATATGAGAGTGGAGTATGTATCTCCGAGTTGGCCACATTGTACAACAAACACCAATCAACCATTGGTACTATCTTGGCCAACAAAAAGGCAATCAAGGAAGCTGTTGTTGCAAAAGGTGCAAGTATCTTTTTGAAACACAGATCACAAGTACTCGAAGATGTTGAGAGACTGTTATTGGTGTGTATAAGCGAAAAACAGATATCAGGAGATAACATCTCTCAAGCGATCATATGTGAAAAGGCAAGGCAGTTGCATGATGATTTAATTAAAGAAATGGCTGCACCTAGTGGTGATGCGAGTGAATTTAAGGCCAGCAAAGGTTGGTTTGAGAGATTTAAGAATCATAGTGGCATATACAGTGTGATAAGGCATGGTGAGGCTGCCAGTTCTGACAAAAAAAGCAGCTGAAAAATATATGCAGGAATTCCAGGGGTACATAGAGGCTAAAGGATTGCAACCCCAACAAGTATTTAATTGTGACAAAATAGGCCTGTTTTGGAAGAAAATGCCAAACAGGACCCACATTACACAGGAGGAAAAAGCACTCCCAGGACACAAGCCTATGAAGGACAGGGTTACTTTAATGTTGTGTAGTAATGCTAGTGGGGATTGCAGAGTGAAGCCTCTACTCGTATATATCACTCTGAAACTCCCAGAGTGTTCAGGAAAAACAATGTCGTCAAGGCTAATTTGTGTGTGATGTGGAGGGCAAACAGTAGGGCATGGGTCACTAGGGACCCATGCTATGACTGGTTTTGCCATGTGTTTGGCCCCACTGTGAAAAATTACCTCCTGGAAAATAAATTGGACCTTAACCAATTTATCGACGTTCAAATTCGTAGTGCTACAAAAGTAGATCTACTTTTTTTTTACATATTTTCAAATATAACAAAAAAAATAATGTAGATAAAAGTTTTTTTTACACGTTTTCAAATGTAAAACAAAAAAGAAGATCTACATTTTTTTACATACTTTCAGAAGTTGAAAAAATGTATATATACGTTTGGACCGTTTAAGGGTTAAGTGCCTCCTTGTAGGTAGTAGGTTGGTAGACAGCAACCGCCCAGGGAGGTACTGCTGTCCTGCCAAGTGAGTGTAAAATGGAAACCTGTAATTGTTTTACATGATGGTAGGATTGCTGATGTCTTTTGTCTGTCTCATAAACATGCAAGATTTCAGGTACGTCCTGCTACTTCTACTTACACTTAGGTCACACTACACATACATGTACAAGCATATATATACACATCCCTCTGGGTTTTCTTCTATTTTCTTTCTAGCTCTTGTTCTTGTTTATTTCCTCTTATCTCCATGGGGAGGTGGAACAGAATTTTTCCTCCGTAAACCATGCGTGTTTTAAGAGGCGGCTAAAATGCCGGGAGCAAGGGCCTAGTAACCCCTTCTCCTGTATAAATTACTAAATTTAAAAAGAGAAACTTTCGTTTTTCTTTTTGGGCCACCCTGCCTTGGTGGGATACAACCGGTTTGTTGAAAAAAAAAAAAAGTGCTTCCTGGTATTAAACAATGCTCCTGCTCATCCCTCAGACTTGCCAGAGTGAATTTTGGGGGTCTTCAGTTTTATCAAAGTGAAATTCTTGCCTCCTAATACCTCTCCTCTCCTCCAGCCCATGGACCAGCAGGTCATTTCAAATTTCAAAAATCTGTACACCAAAGCAATGTTTCAAAAGTGTTTTGAAGTGACCTCAGACACTCGATTGACCCTAAGAGAGTTTTGGAAAGATCACTTTAGTATCCTCAATTGCATAAACCTTATAGGTAAGGGAGTGACTAACAGTACCTTGAACTCTGCTTGGAGGAAATTGTGGCCACAATGTGTACAAGAGAGGGATTTTGAAGGGTTTGGGGCTAACCCTCAGGAGCCTATGCCAGTTGTGGAATCTGTTGTGGCATTGGGGAAGTCCTTGGGGTTGGAGGTTAATGGGGAGGATGATGTGGAAGAGTTGGTGGAGGACTACGATGAAGAACTAACCACTGATGAGCTGCAAGAGGCCACAACTGAGGAAATTGCTTCAGAGGAGAGGAGAGAGAAATTGAGGAAATTGCCTTCTTCAACGATTAAGGAAATGTGTACAATGTGGTCAAAGGTGCAAACCTTTATGGAGGACAAATCACCCTGACACAGTTATTGCAAGCCGTGCTAGTGACTTTTACAATGACAATGTTGTGAACCACTTTAGGAAAATCTTAACTCTGACTGTTTTGATCGTTTACATATGTCTTACGAGCCAGTGTTTCGGACGTATTAATACGCATAAATTACAGCAGCTTCAAATCAAGCAGGAAAAAGCTGGTAGGCTCACATGTGAAAGAATGGGTCTGTGTGGTCAGTGTGCACCACATAAAAAAATCCTGCAGCACGCAGTGCATAATGAGAAAAAAAAAAACTGACCGTTTTTTTGGATTAAAATGCCAAATTTGAGGTGTATTTTTGTATAGTATTTATCGTTGTATTCTTGTTTTCATGGTCTCAAGTGATAAAATGGAAAGCATATAACAGAAAGAGAGATGATTTTGATTAGTTTCACGATGAAAATGACCTTGAAATTGAGCTCAAAGTAGCAGAAATGTTCGATTTTTACCAATGTTCAGGAGTAAGCAAATTACACCACACGTCCAACACACATCAACTGGGGAGTCTAATATTCTTTCACTAGTGCACTGATATTATTTATACCATTTTTACAATAATGCAGTAGTCTTCATAACAGTAAATTTTGTATTTTTTGTGTGAATAAAAAAATCAAAATAGAAAGCAATAGTAATATAAGAGGGGCCTAGAGACATGACTAATGAACAGAGGATATGTTATTTTAGTGCCAACAATGTCTACATTTTTTATTCTGGACCCTATTTTGAAATTGGCATCTTTTTTAATTTGCGTGAAATTGGCCAAATTACCAATTTCTGACCACTTTATTGGATAGTTCAAATCAGTAAATGGGTGGTTTCTTGTACTCGTCTGATAGAAAAAATGGAGTTCTAAAGAAATAGCTATGAGTTTGGTCAACTGGAACAATGGAATTGGCCAAAAGTGGACCCCCGGTATTCGATGGCATCGGTATTCGATAAATCCGGTATTCGATGCATTATATCGCAAAAAATTTTCCTCGGTATTCCTCAAAGTCAGCAAAATTGCCGATACGTATATGTCGCCGAAACCGCTAGCTTCGCGGGAGCGTAATTCCGTGAGTTTTCGACCAAATTTTGTACTTTTGGTGTGATTACCATTGGGAAAAGATTCTCTATCATTGCATAAGAAATTTTTTTTTTTTTTTTTTTTTTTTTTTTTTTTTTTTTTTTTTTTTTTTTTTTTTTTTTCAAAAAATTTTGCGACATAGAATGACAGTTTCAGAAAGGGGCTTGTGACAGTCAAAAGGTTAAAGGAACGTGAGGTACAGAGCTCTATGGACAGATTTTTGGTGTGACAGGTCCAGTGACTCAAGTTGTTCCCAGTGGCATCAAAAGAAGAAGGGAAGTAACCCCGGAAAAGGACTTGCTACCTAAAGTCATTAGGGAAGGGGATTTCCTTTCCAAAAATTAATACATTTCCATCTCCCCTCCTCCGATCTCATCACACATCACTGCATCTTCAATAAAGGTAAGTGTCATTTATTCTTCATTTAGTACAGTACATATATTGTGCATGTATCCTTTTGTGTGTAGGAAAATGTATATTTCATGTGTTAAAATTTTTTTTTTTCATACTTTTGGGTGTCTGGAACGGTTTAATTGGATTTCCATTATTTCTTATGGGGAAAATTAATTCGACTTACAACAATTTTGTCTAATGATGAGCTCTCTGGAACGGATTAATATCGTAAGTCAGGGGTTCACTGTATATGCCTGGAAAGTAGTCAAGGGCTAGGTCCCAAATCTGCACAGTGCCATAACAACATTCTGGAGTGAGATATATGGGAGGAAATGCAAAATAAACCCAGTGAGGAGCAGGGGTGCGGTGCGGACAATAAGGGAACACTCTATCAACATTCGTGACCCTAGACTATTCAACATCTTACCAGAAGATATCAGAAACATGGCTGGAACAAGTGTAGAAGCCTTCAAGAGGAAACTGGGCAAGTATCTTCATCAAGTGCCAGATCAACCAGGCTGTGATAGATATGTGAGGCAGCAGGCCTCCAGTAGCAACAGCCTGGTTGACCAAGCAAGCACCAGACGAGCCTGACCCATGGCTGGGCTCTGAGAGTAGAGTGACTCTCAGAACTCATCAAAGGTATATCAAAGGTATGGCAAGCCAGTTGTAAAACTGGCAGGCTAGTTCCTGTACATGCTAGCCTAGTAAGATTCACCCAGCATTGGCCTCCTAGTTTTAGGACAGGCTTGCCCTAAGTTTTAATCTCATCCATTTTGTAATTATTTTACAATTGTGTTTTGATTTTGCCAGTCATTTATAATGAAGGGATTTGAGATAGCACCTGCCACAGCCATTTTGGTGTGTGATTCATCAGTAAAAACCTGTATCATGGTCACAGTGGGCCCCATGCTAACATTCTTAGCATGTACAGAAATTCTTCTTGTTGGATGAAACATATTAGGCTAGCATAATATGGTGGTTAGCACACTGACCTCTCAGTTTTAAGATTGGCTTGTCAATGAATTATTTACAGCCTTGTTATTACAAAGTCTATACAGAATTTACATGTATAAACCACAAGCATAGAGTGGTCCTTGAGTGCCAGGTCAGGTGGGATGGGGAAGTTGAGTAGTTAAAAAGGGTATTGGACTATTTTAGGTATGATTTCTCTGGGTTAATGAAACATGGTATGTATGTAATATTCAGTGGAAGGCTGTGTATGCACATAGGTAGTATGTGATGAAATGTAAGTGTGAGACTTAAGTAAAGGTTATTAATTCTGTATTATTATGGTATACTTATATAAGTTTACAGTGGATTTGTATTAAGATAATAGTACTGCATGTACTCTCAAAGTGTACAATAATTGCTTTCTTATTAAAAATCCTCCTGAATTCTGATAATAACATTTGTACTGAAATGATGTCTGAATTTTAACTTGGAAACATACATAAGAGTATAAATTTCTTTTTTCATTTCTAAATTTTGCTGATTTAATCTTTCCCTAACTAGAAATCATTGTACTAATTTCCATAATTCAGAATTTTCTAATATATTTAAATAGTTTAAAGAAGAGAGAAATCAGTGTTTAAGCCTTTGGCAGCCTTAATAGTTTTGTCAAGTTGAGATGAAATTGAATCATCCAGGCAGTGATAGAATGGAAATGGTTTTAAGTGGCAGTCAGTAAGTTAACATTTTTCAAGTTGCATGTATTGATTGTATTTGTTCAGCTCTTCATTAAGCTATATCTTCCTAACAACTTGATTTCTAACTATATTAAATTGAATAGATAAAGTGAGACTACAGTGGACCCTCAGTTAATGCCTTTAATCCGTTCCAGAGAGCTAGCCTCTAACCAATTTAGCTTTTAACTGAATTAATTTTCCCCATAAAAAATAATGGAAATCCAATTAATCCATTCCAGACACCCAAAAGTATTAAACAAAATATTTTTTTTTACACGAATTATACATTTCCCTACATAGAAAACAATGATACATGCACAATAAAACAATAATAACATCACACTTACCCTTATTGTGGACTTTTTGATGATTGATGAGACGGTAGGAGGGCAGAGGATGCATGTGTTCTATTGTTTGGAAGGGGAATCCCCTTCCATAAAGACTTCAGGCAACAAGTCCTTTTCTGGGGTTACCCCCCTTCTTTGTTTTATAATGCCACTAGGACCAGCTTGAGAGTCCCTTTAAGATTTCCCTAAATTGGGCCACAAGAGTGTCATTGTACGAGTTGCCAATACAGCTTGCAACAGCTGTGTCAGGATAATATTCATCCATAAATGCTTGCAACTCTGTAAACATTGTATACATTTCCTTAACCTTTGACGAAGGCAACTTCCTCCGTCTCTCTTCTTCCTCCTCTGAAGGAAATCCCTGAGTTTTGGTCTGTTGCTGTTGCACCTGAAGCTTTTGCAGCTCTGTAGTGAGATCCTCATGCAACTACCTTGCCTTTTCACATATTATTGACTGAGAAATACTATCTCCTGATAATTGTTTCTCATTTATCCACACCAACAACAGTCTCTCCACATATTCGAGTATTTGTGATCTCTATTTTGTAAGCTTACACTTGCACCTTTTGCAACAACAACTTCCTTGATTGCCTTTTTGTTGCACAAGATAGTAGTGATGGTTAAATGGGGTTTGTTGTATAACTTTTCCAACTCCGAGATACACACTCCACTTTCGTACTTTTCTGTTATCTCCATGGTAGCCTATTTAGCAGTTACAAGTACTAAAAATAATGGAATAATACAAAATATGTGGCATGTATGCATGGAATTGTCCTCACTGGCTTTGTAAACAATGGCACACTGGCTGGTACATGTGGTGAGTGGCCTGGTCCGCTCAGGGCGCCGTGCGGACACATTCGGGACGAAAGCGCCTAACCGAGTTTTTAGGTGTTATCCGAGCCAATTTTTTTACGCCACAGTGATGCGTTAGCTGAGGGTCCACTGTATGCTACACCACATGTTTTTTGAAAGATAATCCTGCATGTTCTTCTTATTCTTTTTAGTAATTATTACAGGAAAAGGGATTACTAGCCCATTGTTCCCGGCATTTTAGTTGACTTTTATAACACGCATGGCTTACGGAGGAAAGATTCTTATTCCACTTCCCCATGGATATAAAAGGAAGAGTAATAGGACCAAGAACTATTAAGATAAAATGAAAGAAAACTCAGATGAGTGTGTATAAATAAACATGTACATGTATGTGTAGTGTGACCTAAGTGTTAGTAGAAGTAGCAAGACATACCTGTAATCTTGCATTTTATGAGACAGACAAAAGATACCAGCAATCCTACAATCATGTAAAACAATTACAGGCTTTCATTTCACACTCACTTGGAATAGTTTTAAAAATGCAGTATTAGAATGTGGGGCAGAAGTTTGTGGTTATAGGAGGGTGGGTGCAGGAGGAAAGAGGAATGATTGGGGAAATGATGAAGTAAAGGGTGTGATAAAAGAGAAAAAGTTAGCTTATGAGAGGTTTTTTCAAAGAAGAAGCGTTATAAGAAGAGTAGAGTATATGGAGAGTAAAAGAAAGGTAAAGAGAGTGGTGAGAGAGTGCAAAAGGAGAGCAGATGATAGAGTGGGAGAGGCACTGTCAAGAAATTTTAATGAAAATAAGAAAAAATTTTGGAGTGAGTTAAACAAGTTAAGAAAGCCTAGAGAATGAATGGATTTGTCAGTTAAAAACAGAGTAGGGGAGTTAGTAGATGGGGAGATGGAGGTTTTGGGTAGATGGCGAGAATATTTTGAGGAACTTTTAAATGTCTACAAAGAAAGGGAAGTGGTAATTTCATGCACTGGCCAGGGAGGTATACCATCTTTTAGGAGTGAAGAAGAACAGGGTGTGAGTGTGGGGGAGGTGCGTGAGGCATTACGTAGAATGAAAGGGGTAAAGCAGCTAGAACTGATGGGATCATGACAGAAATGCTAAAAGCAGGGGGGATGTAGTGTTGGAGTGGTTGGTATTTTTGCTTAATAAATGTATGAAAGAGGGGAGGGTACCTAGGGATTGGCAGAGAGCATGTATAGTCCCTTTATACAAAGGGAAAGGGGACAAAAGAGATTGTAAAAATTATAGAGGAATAAGTTTACTGAGTATACCAGGAAAAGTGTACGGTAGGGTTATAATTGAAAGAATTAGAGGTAAGACAGAATGTAGGATTGCGGATGAGCAAGGAGGTTTCAGAGTGGGTAGTGGATGTGTAGATCAAGTGTTTACATTGAAGCATATATGTGAACAGTATTTAGATAAAGGTAGGGAAGTTTTTATTGCATTTATGGATTTAGAAAAGGCATATGATAGAGTGGATAGGGGAGCAATGTGGCAGATGTTGCAAGTATATAAAGTAGGTGGTAAGTTACTAAATGCTGTAAAGAGTTTTTATGAGGATAGTGAGGCTCAGGTTAGGGTATGTAGAAGAGAGGGAGACTACTTCCCGGTAAAAGTAGGTCTTAGACAGGGATGTGTAATGTCACCATGGTTGTTTAATATATTGATAGATGGGGTTGTAAAAGAAGTAAATGCTAAGGTGTTTGGGAGAGGGGTGAGATTAAGCTATGGGGAATCAAATACAAAATGGGAATTGACACAGTTGCTTTTTGCTGATGATACTGTGCTTATGGGAGATCCTAAAGAAAAATTGCAAAGGTTAGTGGATGAATTTGGGAGTGTGTGTAAAGGTAGAAAGTTGAAAGTGAACATAGAAAAGAGTAAGGTGATGAGGGTATCAAATGATTTAGATAAAGAAAAATTTGATATCAAATTGGGGAGGAGGAGTATGGAAGAAGTGAATGTTTTCAGATACTTGGGAGTTGACGTGTCGGCGGATGGATTTATGAAGGATAAGGTTAATCATAGAATTGATGAGGGAAAAAAGGTGAGTGGTGCATTGAGGTATATGTGGAAACAAAAAACATTATCTATGGAGGCAAAGAAGGGAATGTATGAAAGTATAATAGTCCCAACACTCTTATATGGGTGTGAGGCTTGGGTTTTGAATGCAGCAGCGAGGAGGCGGTTGGAGGCAGTGGAGATGTCCTGTCTAAGGGCAATGTGTGGTGTAAATATTATGCAGAAAATTCGGAGTGTGGAAATTAGGAGAAGGTGCGGAGTTAATAAAAATATTAGTCAGAGGGCTGAAGAGGGGTTGTTGAGGTAGTTTGGTCATTTAGAGAGAATGGATCTAAGTAGAATGACATGGAAAGCATTTAAATCTGTAGGGGAAGGAAGGCGGGGTAGGGGTCATCCTCGAAAAGGTTGGAAGGAAGGGGTAAAGGAGGTTTTGTGGGCGAGGGGCTTGGACTTCCAGCAGGCGTGCGTGAGTGTGTTCGATAGGAGTGAATGGAGACGAATGGTATTTGGGACCTGACGATCTGTTGGAGTGTGAGCAGAGTAATACAGTGGACCCTCGACCAGCGATGGCATCGATTAACGATAAATCTGACTAGCGATACATTTTATCGCAAAAATTTTGCCTCGATTAGCGCTAAAAAACTTGACCAACACTATTCGTTCCATCTGAGACACGTCCACTTCTGGCCAGTGTTTACAAGCCAGCCAGCCACCGTGGTCGCTTCCAAGCATACAATCGGAACATTTCATATTATCACAGCCTTTTTAGTGATTGCACCTGCAAAATAAGTCACCATGGGCCCCAAGAAAGCTTCAAGTGCCAACCCTACAGCAAAAAAGGTGAGAATTACTATGGATATGAAGAAAGAGATCATTGCTAAATATGAAAGTGGAGTGCGTGTCTCCGAGCTGGCCAGGCTGTACACAAAACCCCAATCAACCATCGCTACTATTGTGGCCAAGAAAACGGCAATCAAGGAAGCTGTTCTTGGCAAAGGTGCAACTATGTTTTCGAAACTGAGATCGCAAGTGATAGAAGATGTTGAGAGACTGTTATTGGTATGGATAAACGAAAAACAGATAGCAGGAGATAGCATCTCTCATGCGATGATATGTGAAAAGGCTAGGAAGTTGCATGATGATTTAATTAGAAAAATGCCAGCAACTAGTGGTGATGTGAGTGAATTTAAGGCCAGCAAAGGTTGGTTTGAGAGATTTAAGAATCGTAGTGGCATAGTGTGATAAGGCATGGTGAGGCTGCCAGTTTGGACCAAAAAGCAGCTGAAAAATATGTGCAGGACTTCAAGGAGTACATAGACAGTGAAGGACTGAAACCTGAACAAGTGTTTAATGGTGACACTGACAATGTTGTGAAACACTTTAGGAATGTCATAAAGGAATGGGAGGTACAGGCCTCTGTGGGCAGATATGTTGTGCGACAGAGGTCCAGTGACTCTCAAGCTGGTCCTAGTGGCATTAAAAGAAGAAGGGAAGTAACCCCGAAAAAGGACTTGCCACCTCAAGTCCTAATGGAAGGGGATTCCCTTTCTAAACACTAAGACCATCAACACACTCCCCTCTTCCCATCCCATCAATCATCACCAGATCTTCAGTAAAGGTAAGTGTCATGTAACTGTGCATGTCTTCTTCAGTTTGTGTGTATTAAAATTAATATTTCATGTGTTAAAAATTTTTTTTTTCAATACTTTTGGGTGTCTTGCACGGATTAATTTGATTTCCATTATTTCTTATGGGGAAAATTAACTTGACTAACGATTATTTTGACTAACGATGAGCTCTCAGGAACGGATTAATAGCGTTAGTCGAGGGTCCACTGTATTTAGTAAAGGGATTCAGGGAAACCGGTTATTTTATATAGCTGGACTTGAGTCCTGGAAATGGGAAGCACAATGCCTGCACTCTAAAGGAGGGGTTTCGGGATATTAGCAGTTTGGAGGAATATGTTGTGTCTCTTTATACGTATATGTATGCTTCTAAACTGTTGTGTTCTGAGCACCTCTGCAAAAACAGTGATTATGTGTGAGTGAGGTGAAAGTGTTGAATGATGATGAAAGTATAATCTTTTTGGGGATTTTCTTTCTTTTTGGGTCACCCTGCCTCAGTGGGAGACGGCCGACTTGTTAAAAAAAAAAAAAAATCCTGTATGTGTCTTTAACCCTTTCAGGGTCCGTCCCGTAGCTCTACGGCTTTACGGTGAGTGTCCAAACCGTAGATCTACACCATGAGCTCAGCTCACTCTGATAAACTGTGAGTGGTACATTTGGGCCTAGATATGAGAGAATACATCTATGTGGTATGTGTGCACCACATAAAACAGATCCTGCAGCACACTGTGGATAATGAGAGAAAAATACTGAAATCATGATTTTTCGATTAAAACAGCGACTTTGCAGTGTTTTTTTCATATGTTTTTTATAGTTGTATTTGCGATTTCTTGGTCTCATTTGATAGAATGGAAGACATATTACAGAAATAGAGATGATTTTGATTGGTTTTAGCACTGGAAATGGCTTGAAACTGAGCTCAAAATAGCGGAAATGTTAAATTTTTGCCGATATTCAAGAGTAAACAAACGACCTCACACATCTAATACACGTCAGCTGGTGGGTCTAATATACATTCACAAATATGGTGATGGTATTTATGCAATTATTACAGTATTGCATAACAGTAAATCTTCTATTTTTTGGTGTGAATAAAAATTCATTATGTGAATAAAAAATCAAAATGGAATTTATTTGTAAAGCCTCAAAACATAACTAATGAACAGAGGAAATGTTAGTTTAGTGCCAGGAATGCCTACATTCTTTATTCTGGACCCTATTTTGAAATTGGAATATTTTGAACTTTGTGTTAAATTGGCCAAATTAACAATTTCCGATCACTTTATTTTGTAGTTGAAACAGTTGACTTGGCGATTTCTTGTGCTCAATCGATAGAATAGAAGTAATACTAGTGAAATAGCTAAGAATTTGGTTGATTGGAATAATGTAATTGGCCTAAAATGGGAGTGAAAGTCGGCAAAATCGCTGATTCGTAAATATCGCTGACACATCAAAATTCACGAGAGCATAATTTCGTCAATTTTCTACCAAATTTCGTACTTTTTGTTTTATTACCTTCACAAAAAGATTCTCTACGATTTCATAAGAAAAAATAACAAATTTTTTTTTTGAAAATTCTTGGACATTGGTGCATGACTCCAGATTTAGGCCTTGGACCCTGAAAGGGTTAATGTCTTACTTGCATATGAATGTTGAAATATCTTTTAATGAACATTGTGAATTTTAGCCATTTATTGTAATACATGATCATTCTTTACAGTATGTGCTCTCGGTGCTAAACTTCACATACCCCACAATTTATCAAGGTTGGCAGACCTTGGTTGGGGGCATCCTCCTGCGAGTTTTACTCTCCAACAAATGCCTCTCCATCTCTGCCACAGATCTAGATAAACCTGGATTTATTTCTCTCTTGCCATCATTTCTCTTCTTCGCAGCTGGCATCGTTGCAAGTTCTAAAGCTCTTTGTAATTTGGTAAGTTGTGGGTTTTCTCAAATGGTTCATAATTTTTTTTAAGTGAATTATTTGATTACTGTTTATAATTACAGAGCATATGTATTTCTGTGCTTCTGTTCTGTTGTGACACAGTATATAGCAGTTTGTCAGCTAATTTGCCACGCAACTTTCCTGTTGTTTAACTCTGAAATTGTCCAAACGTAGATCTATGTTCACTTGCGTAGCGCTCCGTACGTAGATCTACGCTTTATTTTACATGGCTTCAAATGTAAAATAAAACATAGATCTATGTTCGGAGCGCTACTTGAGTGAACGTAGATCTATGTTTGGACAGTTTAAGGGTTAACGTTTACTTAGCTCACACCCCAAATGGGGGCTGCAACCTTTGCTGAGTGTGTATGTATGCATGTGTCCTTACATATGTGCATTCATGTCTGCCTTTTTTGCTAAATGTATACTGAAGACACCAGGATATGATGCTGACTTGTTCTAGTGTTAATTTAAAGGAACTTAAACAGTACATTTTATATGTACATGTAAAAATCTTTTAAAAGTAAAAAAAAAAAATAAAAGAACATGAGCTCTTTTTTCTCTCCGGAAGCTTTATTAATGCATTACAAACAGTACAAGGGCACAAGGCTATATAAAAAAGGAACATTTAAGTACAGGAAGTACTGAAATGTTCCCACTAGCCTATGCTAGTGGTGGTAGTGACTGTAGTAGCAGAAATGACTTGTTATTGTCAAGTAACCATGAGGTTTAACACTTTAGGGAGAATTCATGTAACAATTTAAAAAAGCCCACTTGTGTACAGTTCAGGACTTGTTAAAGGAAACTTCTCCCGATGAGTGGCTCCAACAGCCCTAATACAGAGGGTATTATATATAGTAGGCAATGCAGGTGACCAATAGCCAGGGTGAGGTGAGGCAGGAGGTGAGCAAGGTTGCAGAAAATATTTTGTATTTTTTTCAACACATCAGCCGTTTCCCACTGAGGCAGGGTGACCCGAAAAAGAAGAAACACTTTCTTCATCATTCACTCCATCACTGTCTTGACAGAGGTGTGTCTATACTACAGTTAAAAAACTGCAACATAGCAACCCTCTTCAAAGTGCAGGCACTGTACTTCCAACCTCCAGGACTCGAGTCCAGCTAACCGGTTTCCTTGAATCCCTTTATAAATGTTATTTTCGTCACACTCCAACAGCATGTCAAGTCATAAAAACCATTTGTCTCTACTTGCTCTTGTCTAACATCCTCATGCATGCTTGCTGGAAGTCCAAGTCACTTTCACATTTATCTTCTTTCTCCAATCTTTCCTAGGAGGACCCCTACCTCCCCTTCCTTCCACTATGGATATAAACACCCTCCAAGTCATTTTATTTTCTTCCACCCTCTCTAAATGTCTGAACTACCTCAACAGCCCCTCCTCAGCTCTCTGGATAATACTTTTAATAACCCAGCACCTCCTAATTTCCAAACTACGGATTCTCTGCATTATATTTACACCACACACATTGCCCTCAGACATGACATCTCCATTACCTCCAGCCTTCTCCCTGGTGCAACATTTGCCACCCATGCTTCACACCCATATAAGAGCATTGGTATAATTATACTCTCATACATTTCCCTTTTTGGTTTCATGGATAATGTTCTTTGTCTCCACAGACTCTTCGGTGCTCCAATCCCGTTTTTCTCCTTATCAGTTCTATGATTCACCTCGTCTTTCATAGACCCATCTGCTGACAAGCCCACTCCCAGATATCTGAATACATTCACTTCCTCCATACTCTCTCCTTCCAATCTGATATCCAGTCTTTCATTACCCAAATTTTTTGTTATCCTCATCACCTTGCTGTTTCCTACATTCACTTGTAATTTCCTTCTTTTACATATCCTTCAAAAGTCATCTACCAACCTGTGCAACTTCTCTTCAGAATCTCCCAAAAGCACAGTGTCATCAACAGAAAGCATTTGTGACAACTCCCCCTTTTTCTTAGATTCTTTATCTCATAATCCCATGCCTCTTGCAACATCCAAGCATTCACTTCTCTTACAACTCCATCTACAAATATATTGAACAACCATAGTGACATCATGCATCCCTGTTTAAGGCCTACTTTTACTGGGAAATAATCTCCCTGTCTCCTACATACTTTAACCTGAGCCTCACTATCCTCATAAAAACTCTTCACTTCTTTCAGTAACCTACCACCCTTTTTATACATCTGCAGCATCTGCCACATTGCTCCCCTATTCACTCAAACATATGCCTTTTCCAAGTCCATAAATGCAATGAAAACCTCTTTACCCTGATCTAATACTGTTTGCCTATATGCTTTACTGCAAAGAGAGCCTCTATTATGCCTAGGCATTATGGGCCAACTTAACATTATTGGCTTACAGACTACTTAACACTAAGGATTATATCATAATTGTACAGTAGGATTGTAATTATTTTATAGTTGAACAGTAGATTATTAATTATAAGTGAGTTAAATTTGTATAAGACAAAGGATATATTCATATAGTCCAAAATGCTTTTTGTGAAAACAATGGTTCCCTGTCAACAATGGATAAAAGGTTCTAAGTGATTGTTGAAGTTATGATGTGGGAGTACATAGGTGAGTATGTGTGTACTGAGTATTTAGCTTTTAGTCTAGGGTGATTAAGTGGCTTTTGAGAAGAGTCTTAAATTGATTTTCAGACTGGGGTACTTTAATATCCTTAGCCATACAGATTGCAAAAGGGGGGTTATGGTAAGCAGCAATCTTAAACCAAGACAGCAATGCCTCAGCATACATAATAAGGCAAACAGATTACTGGGATTTATATCAAGAAGTGTAAGCAACAGAAGTCCAGCAGTTATATTACAGCTTTATACATCATTAGTAAGGCCTCACCTAGATTACGCAGCTCAGTTCTGGTCTCCATGTTACAGACTTGATATAAATTTGTTAGAAAACATTCAGCGTAGAATGATGACTAAATTAATACATAGCATTAAAAATCTTCCATATGTAGAAAGATTGAGGACCCTTAAACTACATTCACTTGTAAGACGAAGAATGAGGGGACACATGATCGAAGTATATAAGTGGAATATGAGCAACAAAAAAAGGCACAATACCGTGACTGGAACGATACACAAAAAACCCACACATAGAAGAGAGGAGCTTACGGCGACGTTTCGGTCCGACTTGGACCATTTACAAAGTCAAGAAGTAGAGCAGGACGGGTATATATAGGTGTAGTAGTAGTAGTAGTAATAGTGATCAATAAGTTTAATCTCTCCTCTTTTGATGAGCCTATAAATTCCCCTTTTCTCTCCTAGTAAATGCTTTAACCTCCTGTTAACCCATTTGGGGTTGTTATTATTTGACCTAATATCTCTTTGGGGAATATATATGCTCTGAGCTCATTGTACATTATTAAGAAAAATTAACAATTGCAGATCCCTTCGTAATCGTAAGTTTTTTTTTTTTTTTCAACAAGTCGGCCGTCTCCCACCGAGGCAGGGTGACCCAAAAAAGAAAGAAAATCCCCAAAAAGAAAATACTTTCATCATTCAACACTTTCACCACACTCGCACATTATCACTGTTTTTGCAGAGGTGCTCAGAATACAACAGTCTAGAAGCATACACATATAAAGATACACAACATATCCCTCCAAACTGCCAATATTATTAGCTGGATTACCCCAATCCAGATTAGACAGGTGTTCCCCAAGTCCATTATAATCGGTAGAACAAAAATCAGGGACTTTTACCATATTATCATTATTCCCATATTTCCAGCTAATGCTAAAAGTGATGTATTTGTGATCACTAGCGCCAGTCTCTTCAGTGATCTCCAGATTATTTATGAGTGTTTCCTTATTTGACAAGACTAGGTCGAGCAAATTATTACCTCTGGTAGGCTCTATTACACACTGCTTCAGAAAACAGTCCTGAACTACTTCCATAAAGTCACTGGAGTCAAAGAAGTTCAGTCAGTTTGACTAAAGTTAAAATCCCCTACTATCACTATGTTATTGTGTCTAGAAGCCCTAACAATTTCGTCCCAAAGAAGTCTCCCTCTATCGTGATCCAAGTCTGGAGGTCGGTATATTACACCTAGAATTAGTTTTTCTTGACCTTCAAATTCTACCCAAACAGATTCTGTTACTAATCCATTTATTTTTATGCCAGTTTTGATGCAATAGTTTATATTTTTATATTTTCTTGTACATACATGTATAATGCAACTCCTCCCCCCTTCCCATTATATCTATCCACATGGAACAACTTAAACCCTTGAATATTACACTCAGCAGTCATATCCTGACTCTTTAAATCATATCATGTTTCAGTTATTATTACAATGACATCGAAGTTCCCAACACACACTACCAAACATAATTCCTTAATCTTATTTCTTGCACTTTGACTGTTAGTATAAAATTTAGTTATATGTTTTTTCTTCTGCACATTTTTCCTATTCACCTTTGTTTTTACACAATTTCTGTAATTATCATTACCCTGTGTTACTTCATGACTGTTATTATTAAGATTCATAATATCAAAGCCTAAGTCAATATATCCATTCCCATTATTCTCCATTTCTAAACCCATACCTCTAACTAATCCTAATTTAAAGTCCTAACCACCTTCAACTGAGCTAGCAAGAAAACCCACACCTGCCCTAGATAAGTGAACCCCATCCCTGGCATACATGTTTTTTCTACCATACAAGTGGTCCCAGTTGGCAATGAATGGTACTGCATTATCCTTACAGTGCTTGTCCAGCCAACAATAAATACCAATTGCTCTGGACAACCATTCATTTCCAATACCCCTTCTTGGCAAAATGCCACATATAACAGGGCACCCCCCCCATTCTTCCTAATTATGTCTATTGCTGCCCTGTACTTTCTAAATCCTCACTTCTACATTTGCCTACATCATTGCCCCCAGAACTGAGGCAGATAATAGGATTGATCCCATTACTGTTCATGATGTTGTCAAGCCGGCTAACAATATCCTCCATCCAAGCCCCAGGAAAGCAAACCCTGTGTCTCCTACTCCTATCCTTCAAGCAGAAGGTCCTATCCATATACCTAACCTGGCAATCCCCAACAGCATTTTTATCTTCCTTGGCACATCTACATCGTGATGTGCCCAGTAGTCAGCTCACATTCATCGGGTAGCACGGAGAATAGGCTCGATGTTTCCACAACAGTTTCTTTGATCTTCGTTGATTCTTACCTCTCCATCCGTCCTCTTGATCCTTAACTTGGTCCCATGCTTTCCAGCCACTGTCCAGGTTCCTTTCTTGGCTTGAGGATTCTCAACAGGATTAATATGAATCTTCTTGTTTCCCTCAGTCAGTCACTGTATCTCAAGCTTAGCCACCCTTAGTTCTTCCTTTAGCTGCTGGTAAAGTTGCTCAAGAGAGGACATCTTGTTCATATTCACAGAGAACACACAAGACACGTCTTCACACATTGGGCTTTATCAAGTCACAGACATATCTATCTGGGTGTATGTATGTATGTATAAGGTTCGCCAAGACCAGGGTCCTGGCATGGGTCTTAATCTTGAGATGACCCATCTCTGGCTCTCAAAGGAGCCTTTCATTTCAGGGGTACTTTCCCACATAAACCAACCATGATTTGATTTGAATGGGACTTGTACATGAGTGAATAGAATTATCAAAGCTTATTACTTGGGCAGCATTGAAAATTGGGTTGGACAAATATTCTGTTAGTGGGGTGGTTTGTGAAGGACCTGCCTAGTATGGGCCAACAGGCCTGCTGCAGTGTTAAGAACATAAGAACATAAGAATGTAGGAACACTGCAGAAGGCCTACTGGCCCATACGAGGCAGGTCCTTATCAAAACGACATCTACCTAAAGCTACTCAAGAAATAACTCCCGTACCCCTTGACACCAATCAAACCCAGCCCCTCCCACTCATATATTTGTCCAGTCTCTTCTTAAAGCTACCCAAGGTCCTAGCCTCTATCACCCCACTGGGAAGACTGTTCCACGCATCTACAACTCTGTTAGAAAACCAGTACTTACCTATGTCCTTTCTAAATCTAAATTTATCCAACTTAAATCCATTATTCCTGGTTCTTACCTGGTTCGACACCCTCAGTACTTTATTAATGTCTCCCTTGTTTATGCCCGTCATCCACTTATACACTTCAATGATATCTCCCCTCATTCTACGCCTCTCCAGAGAGTGGAGATTTAAGGCTTTAAGTCTATCTTCATACGGGAGGTTCCTTACACAGTAAATCATTTTAGTCATTCTTCTCTGTATGTTCTCTAATGAGTCTATGTCCATCCTGTAGTAAGGGGACCAAAACTGAGCAGCATAATCTAAATGAGGCCTCACTAGTGATGTATAGAGCTGTAAAATAACTTTTGGACTTCTGTTACTTATACTTCTTGAGATAAATCCAAGTAATCTGTTGGCCTTGTTGCGCACATTAAGGCACTGCTGTCTTGGCTTTAGATTTCTGCTTACCATGACTCCCAAGTCTTTTTCACATTCTGTATGACCAAGCTCTACTTCACCTAGATTATAGCTTCGAGGGTTATTTTCATTACCAAGGGCAAGTACCTTACACTTATCCACATTAAACTTCATCTGCCATTTTTCAGACCAAGACATTAATTTGTTCAAATCGTCCTGGAGTTCATTGATATCCTCCTCAGAGTGAATTATATGGCCTATCTTTGTATCATCAGCAAACTTACTCATGTCACTAGTAATCCCTTCATCAAGGTCATTAATGTAAATTATGAACAGTAGAGGCCCTAAAACTGATCCTTGTGGAACGCCACTAGTGACTAATCCCCATTCAGATTTCACTCCATTAATGGTAACTCTCTGCTTTCTATTGGTAAGCCATGCCTCAATCCATGCTAGAACTTTACCTCCTATACCATGAGCTGCCACTTTTCTTAAGAGTCTCTTGTGAGGTACTCTGTCGAAGGCTTTACTAAAATCCAAATAAACAATATCATATTCCTTATCACTGTCGACTGCCTCAAATGTTCTATTGAAGAACGTCAGTAAGTTTGTCAGGCAGGAACGACCTCTCGTGAATCCATGCTGAGATTCATTTATCAAGTTATGCTCTTCAAGGTGACTTCTGATAATGTCAGCTATAATTGATTCTAATAACTTGCCCACTATAGATGTCAGGCTTATTGGACGGTAATTTGAAGGAGTGGACTTATCCCCTGATTTGAATATAGGAACCACATTAGCCATCTTCCACAACTCTGGCACAACACTGGTAAGGATGGACGCATTGAATACACTCGTTAATGGCTGACTAAGCTCCATCTTGCATTCCTTAAGTACCCTTGAAAACAACTCATCGGGTCCCAGGAACTTATTTTGTTTCAGTTTGTCTATCTGTTTAATAACCATGTCCCTCGTGACAGTAATATTAGTTAACTTAAATTCATCAGGAACTAAATAATTGTTAATTACTGGAATCTCATTTACATCTTCCTGTGTAAAAACTGACAAAAAATAGTCATTAAATAAGGAACACATTTCCAGTTCATTATCCGTCAGCTGTCCATTCCCAGATTTCAGAGGTCCTACTTTTTCCTTCACCTTCGTCCTATACACTTGAAAGAACCCCTTTGGATTAGTCTTTGATTCATTAGCAACTCTAATTTCATAGTCACGTTTAGCCTTTCTAATCGCCCTTTTTACTTCTCTTTTAAGCTGAACATATTGGTCAGTAAGGTTAACCTCTCCTCTTCTGATGCGCCTATAAATTCCCCTTTTCTCCCCTAATAGATGCTTTAGCCTCCTGTTAACCCATTTGGGATCGTTATTATTAGACCTGAATTCTCTCTGGGGAATGTATATACTCTGGGCACTGTGTACATTATTAAGAAAACAATCATAAAAGCAGATCCCTTCATATTCATAAGTATGATTATTGTCAATAAAATCATTAGCTAGATAACCCCAATCAAGATTAGACAGATGTTCCCTAAGTCCATTATAATCGGCAGAACGAAAATCAGGGATTTTTACTGTATTATCATTATTCTTGCATTCCCAATTAATGCTAAAAGTGATGGATTTGTGATCACTTGCGCCAAGCTCTTCAGTGATCTCCAGATTATTCACGAGTGTTTCCTTATTTGACAAGACTAGGTCTAGCAAATTATTACCCCTGGTAGGCTCAGTTACACTCTGTTTCAGAAAACAGTCCTGAACTGTTTCCATAAAGTCACTGGACTCTAGATTACCTGTCAAAGAATTCCAGTCAATTTGACTAAAGTTAAAGTCCCCTACTATGACTATGTTACTGTGTCCAGAAGCCCTAACAATTTCGTCCCAAAGAAGTCTCCCTCTATCGTGATCCAAGCCTGGAGGTCTGTATATTACACCTAGAATTAGTTTTTCTTGACCCTCCACGAACTCTACCCAAACAGACTCTGTTACTGCTCCATCTATTTTTATACCTGTTTTAATGCAACAATTAATATTTTCTCGAACATACAATGCAACTCCTCCCCCCTTCCCATTACATCTATCCACATTGAACAACTTAAATCCCTGAATATTACACTCAGCAGTCATATCCCGACTCTTTAAATCATACCACGTTTCAGTTAATGCAATGATATCAAAGTTCCCAGCACATGCTACCAAACGTAGTTCATTAATTTTATTTCTTGCACTTCGACTGTTAGCATAAAATACCATCATATGTTTTTTCTTCTGCACATTTTTCCTATTCATCTTTGTTTTTACACAAATTCTGAAATCATCATTACCCAGAGTTACTCCATGACAGTTACTATTAAGATTCTTAATATCAGAGCATAAGTCAATATATCCATACTCATTATTAATCATTTCTAAACCCATACCTCTAACTAATCCTAGTTTAAAGTCCTAACAACCCCCTCAACTGAGTTAGCAAGAAAACCCACACCTGCCCTGGATAAGTGAACCCCATCCCTGGCATACATGTCATTTCGGCCATAGAAGTTGTCCCAGTTGTCAATGAATGGTACTGCATTATCCTTACAGTGTTTATCCAGCCAACAATTATTACCAATTGCTCTGGACAACCATTCATTACCAACACCTCTTCTTGGCAAAATGCCACATATAACAGGGCACCCCCCCTTCTTCCTAATTATGTCTATAGCTGTCCTGAACTTTCTAACTAAATCCTCACTTCTACGCTTGCCTACATCATTGCCTCCAGCACTGAGGCAAATAATAGGATTGATCCCATTACCATTCATGATGTTATCAAGCCGGCTAACAATGTCCTCCATCCCAGCCCCAGGAAAGCATACCCTTTGTCTCCTACTCCTGTCCTTCAAGCAGAATGCCCTATCCATGTATCTAACCTGGCTATCCCCAACAACAACAATATTCTTACCTTCCTTGTTGTCGTTCGTCGTGACGATCCCAGTAGTCGACTCACATTCGTCGGGTAGCACCGAGAATGCATTGGAGGTTTCCACAGGAGTTTCCACAGCAGTCTCTTTCTTCTTCATCGTTTCTGGCTTTCCATTCGTCTTCTTGATCGTCAACTTCGTCGTCCCCTGCTGTCCAGCCACTGACCACGATCCCTTCTTGACCTGAGGACTCGAAACAGGAGGACTACTACGAATCCTCTTGTTTTCCTCGGTCAATCGCCTTATCTCCATCTTCGCTGCCCTCAATTCTTCCTTAAGTTGCTGGTAAAGTTGCTCGATGGAGGGCATCTTGGTTCAGTCCACGGGAGCAAACAAGACACTTCTTCACAGAGTTAAGTACAGGTCACCACTGGGTTAAGTACAGATTCACAGAGATGCACAAACAGGTCTTCACAGAGCTAAGTACACGTCACCACTGTTCCTGCTTTATGTTTCTTATGTTCTTAGTAGTGGTAGACTTTGTAAATGGTCCAAGACGGGCCGAAACGTCGTTGTAAGCTCCTCTCTTCTATGTGCGGGTTTTTTTGTGTATGGAAGATGAGTATTAACAAAGGGGATATAAATAAGGTCTTGAAGATATCTCTCCAAAAGAGAACCCGCACTAATGGATTCAAATTAGATAAACCATACCACGGACGGGGATAGAACCCGCAATCAGAGAGTCTCATAACTCCAGACCGTCTGGAGTTATGAGACTCTCTGATCGCAGGTTCTATCCCCATCCATGGTATGGTTTGTTTGCAATCGTGTCATTATGATTTCGTGAGTCAAATTAGATAAATTTAGATTTCGAAAGGATATAGGAAAGTACTGGTTTGGTAATAGGGTAGCTGATGAGTGGAACAGTCTACCTAGTACAGTTATCGAAGCTAAAACCTCGTGTAGTTTCAAATTTAGGTTGGATAAATACATGGGTGAGAGGGGTTGAATTAGAGTGGGACTTGCACATGAGTAAATAGAATTATCAAAGCTTATTTCTTGGGTAGCATTGAAAATTTGATTGTGCAAATATTTTGTTAGTGGGATGGATTGTGAAGGACCTGCCTAGTATGGGCCAACAGGCCTGCTGCAGTGTTCCTCCTTTCTTATGTTCAGTGCAACCCCGAGTTTCATGAGCCTCGTGCTTTGTGAATTTTGACTTTCGGCAACTTTTTTCATCAAAATAAAGCCTCGCTGTTCGTGATTTGCCTCGTGATTCGTCCGCCGTACGAAACGCGTCCATGCAGCTGGGAGCAGCTGGGTGTACGCAAGGGCTCCCCCACACAATATTCGGGAGTCAATGTGGCATTGTCTGTGACTGAGTGACCATTACCCCATGTTCATACAATACATTTTGTAATCATTCTTTTTTGTGCTTGCAACTGCTAAGTAAGCTACCATGGGCCCAAAGAAAGCTTCTAGTGCCAGCCCTTTGGTAAAGAAGATGAGAGACACGATAGAATTAAAGAAAGAACACACCAGCCAGGGTACTTCCCCATACATGATTTGATTTGAGTGGGACTTGGCATGAGTGAATAGAATTATCAAAGCTTATTGCTTGGGCAGCATTGAAAATTAGGTTGGACAAATATTCTGTTAGTGGGGTGGTTTGTGAAGGACCTGCCTAGTATGGGCCAACAGGTCTGCTGCAGTTTTCCTGCTTTCTTGTGTTTTTATGGAAATAAATGGTATAAAATACCGACACAATGGAATATAAACACATAAGCAGTACAATATGATCCTTTATTGACAAAGTTTAAGAACATAAGAATGGAGGAACACTGCAGGAGGCCTACTGGCCCATACAAGGCAGGTCCTTATCAAAACCATCCCTACCCAAAACTACCCAAGAATTAACTCCCATACCCACAACACCAATCAAACCCAGCCCCTCCCACTCATATATTTGTCCAGTCTCTTTTTAAAGGTACCCAAGGTCCTAACCTTGATCACCCTACTCGGAAGACCATTCCATGCATCCACCACTCTGTTCAAAAACCAGTACAGTGGAACCTCAAATATCGAACTTTCTTCGGTCCAGAAGGCTGTTCGAGTGCCTTTACCGAATGAATTTATTCCCATCAGGAATAATGTAAATTAGATTAGTCCATTTCAGACCCTCAAAAATACACTTATAAAAGCACTTACAAAAATACACTTACATAATTGGTCGTGTTGGGAGCAGTTCGATTTTTGAGGTTCCACTGTACTTACCTATGTCCTTTCTAATCTAAATTTATCCAACTTAAATCCATTATTTCTGGTTCTTTCGTGGTTTGACACCCTCAGTACTTTATTAATATCACCTTTGTTTATGCCCATTATTCATTTATACACCTCGATGATATCTCCTCTCGTTCTACATCTCTCCAGAGAGTGGAGATTCAACGCTCTAAGTCTATCTTCATACGGAAGATTCCTTATACAGTAAATCAATTTAGTCATTCTTTGTGACCTGTACTTAACTCTGTGAAGACGTGTCTTGTGTGCTCTCTCTGGACTGAGCCAAGATGCCCTCCATCGAGCAACTTTACCAGCAGCTTAGGGAGGAATTGAGGGTAGCGAAGATGAAGATACGGTGATTGACTGAGGAAAACAAGAGGATTTGAAGTAGTGCTCCTGTTGTGAGTCCTCAGGTCAAGAAGGGAGCCTGGACAGTGGCTGGACATCATGGAACGAAGTTGACGATGAAGAAGACGAATGGTAAGGTAGAAACGCTGAAGAAGAAAGAGACTGCTGGAAATATAAACACATATGCGGTATAATGTGATCCTTTATTGACAACGTTTCACCCACACAGTGGGCTTTTTCAAGTCACAAATAGATCTAGCTGGGTGGAAGGTACGAGAGTATTTATAGTCAGGTTGAGAATGCTGGGTCAGGTGGAAATGCTGCATGTGATGATCTACCGAGTGGGCTTATAGAGTCTAAAATCTTGGGTAGCTTGGAAGAGAGATTGGATAAGTATATGAGTAGACCTTCTGCAGTGTTCCTCCATTCCTATGTTCTTATGTGGGATAGCGATGAAGAAGTTTCTTGGCAAGTGGCTTATTGCACTATTGAAAAACTGCAGCACAGTTTTATACAACACTTTGTAAAATTAACTTTACAGAGTTTCGTTTGCTGGCACGGGAAAATTTCCCCAGCTCAAGCTGCCGCCTTGTTGTAGTCAGCAGGGGAGACCTCCCGCCATCCCCTGCCACCCCCGACACACCCGCCACCCCCATTCCAGCCAGTGTGAATATGTGTCCAGTACGAATGCTCCCTAGGAGCTAGCTGTGTTTGTGAATTGTGTTTTGATTTTTTAATTACCATATCTTGTATCTCCAAGCAATCATGACACTCAATACGCATGCCAGTGTTGCTGAAAGTGGCAAGAAAAGGTATAAGCATTTAAGTTTTAGAATTAACAAAGAAAATAGACACTGTATTAGACAAGAGATAGCCTGTGGCCATAATGAAGCATCAGTTTGTGCAATTAACCCATGAATGGTCCAGATGTATATATACGTTCTTACTGCTAGCGCCCCAAGCGTAAATCTAAGTTTTACTTTTCCTGCCTCCAAATTTGGCACAATTGGCCTGAGATGCCTGGTTAGCATGGAATGGGTCTTAGCCCTCGATGTGCGCAGTATTAAAAAAATCTGGGACCACTTAGTACCTTGTGGGAGCACCAGTTCAATTGAGTGCCAGCTAGAGCAAACAGCACGGCAAACACCTGGGATTCACTGATGATATGTAGTATTAACACTCCCATTTTAAGAGGAAAGTGATGTTGACCCTGAGTGTAGTGGCTTTGAGGTGTATATGGCCATAAGTGGTTGAGAAAATATCAAAAACCTCGATAATAACCCATGTGCAACATTTGTGCAACAACCTTTCAGAATGTCTTATAACCTATGCCCTAAGTAAAGAGAAACAATTCTGGAACGTGTTCGGCAGGCTGGCTGGGTGGCTGGCCAACTGGCTGGCCGACTGCTGGCTGACTGGCTGTATCTCCGTCTGTCTGTCTCTATGTCTATCTCTGTCTGTCTCTGTTTGTCTATCTCTTTGTCTCTGTCTATCTCTGTCTCACAGGTACAAACAAATACAATTATACAATGGTAGCCAACCACCCAGGGAAGTACTACCGTCCTGCCAGATGACTGTGAAACAGAAACCTGTAACTGTTTTGCATGATGGTAGGATTGCTGGTTTCTTTTTCTGTCTCATAAACACGCTAGATAACAGGGATATCTTGCTACTCCTACTTACACTTTGGTCACACTTCACAGACACGCACATGCATATATATATACATACATCTAGGTTTTTCTCCTTTTTCTAAATAGCTCTTGTTCCTCTTTATTTCTTCTATTGTCCATGGGGAAGTGGAAACGAATCTTTCCTCCGTAAGCCATGCGTGTCGTATGAGGCGACTAAAATGCCGGGAGCAATGGGCTAGTAACCCCTTCTCCTGTAGACATTTACTAAAACAGAGAAGAAGAAAAACTTTATAAAACTGGGATGCTTAAATGTGCGTGGATGTAGTGCGGATGACAAGAAACAGATGATTGCTGATGTTATGAATGAAAAGAAGTTGGATGTCCTGGCCCTAAGCGAAACAAAGCTGAAGGGGGTAGGGGAGTTTCAGTGGGGGGAAATAAATGGGATTAAATCTGGAGTATCTGAGAGAGTTAGAGCAAAGGAAGGGATAGCAGTAATGTTGAATGATCAGTTATGGAAGGAGAAAAGAGAATATGAATATGTAAATTCAAGAATTATGTGGATTAAAGTAAAGGTTGGATGCGAGAAGTGGGTCATAATAAGCGTGTATGCACCTGGAGAAGAGAGGAATGCAGAGGAGAGAGAGAGATTTTGGGAGATGTTAAGTGAATGTATAGGAGCCTTTGAACCAAGTGAGAGAGTAATTGTGCTAGGAGACCTGAATGCTAAAGTAGGAGAAACTTTTAGAGAGGGTGTGGTAGGTAAGTTTGGGGTGCCAGGTGTAAATGAAAATGGGAGCCCTTTGATTGAACTTTGTATAGAAAGGGGTTTAGTTATAGGTAATACATATTTTAAGAAAAAGAGGATAAATAAGTATACAAGATATGATGTAGGGCGAAATGACAGTAGTTTGTTGGATTATGTATTGGTAGATAAAAGACTGTTGAGTAGACTTCAGGATGTACATGTTTATAGAGGGGCCACAGGTATATCAGATCACTTTCTAGTTGTAGCTACACTGAGAGTAAAAGGTAGATGGGATACAAGGAGAATAGAAGCATCAGGGAAGAGAGAGGTGAAGGTTTATAAACTAAAAGAGGAGGCAGTTAGGGTAAGATATAAACAGCTATTGGAGGATAGATGAGCTAATGAGAGCATAGGCAATGGGGTCGAAGAGGTATGGGGTAGGTTTAAAAATGTAGTGTTAGAGTGTTCAGCAGAAGTTTGTGGTTACAGGAAAGTCGGTGCAGGAGGGAAGAGGAGTGATTGGTGGAATGATGATGTGAAGAGAGTAGTAAGGGAGAAAAAGTTAGCATATGAGAAGTTTTTACAAAGTAGAAGTGATGCAAGGAGGGAAGAGTATATGGAGAAAAAGAGAGAGGTTAAGAGAGTGGTGAAGCAATGTAAAAAGAGAGCAAATGAGAGAGTGGGTGAGATGTTATCAACAAATTTTGTTGAAAATAAGAAAAAGTTTTGGAGTGAGATTAACAAGTTAAGAAAGCCTAGAGAACAAATGGATTTGTCAGTTAAAAATAGGAGAGGAGAGTTATTAAATGGAGAGTTAGAGGTATTGGGAAGATGGAGGGAATATTTTGAGGAATTGTTAAATGTTGATGAAGATAGGGAAGCTGTGATTTCGTGTATAGGGCAAGGAGGAACAACATCTTGTAGGAGTGAGGAAGAGCCAGTTGTGAGTGTGGGGGAAGTTCGTGAGGCAGTAGGTAAAATGAAAGGGGGTAAGGCAGCCGGGATTGATGGGATAAAGATAGAAATGTTAAAAGCAGGTGGGGATATAGTTTTGGAGCGGTTGGTGCAATTATTTAATAAATGTATGGAAGAGGGTAAGGTACCTAGGGATTGGCAGAGAGCATGCATAGTTCCTTTGTATAAAGGCAAAGGGGATAAAAGAGAGTGCAAAAATTATAGGGGGATAAGTCTGTTGAGTATACCTGGCAAAGTGTATGGTAGAGTTATTATTGAAAGAATTAAGAGTAAGACGGAGAATAGGATAGCAGATGAACAAGGAGGCTTTAGGAAAGGTAGGGGGTGTGTGGACCAGGTGTTTACAGTGAAACATATAAGTGAACAGTATTTAGATAAGGCTAAAGAGGTCTTTGTGGCATTTATGGATTTGGAAAAGGCGTATGACAGGGTGGATAGGGGGGCAGTGTGGCAGATGTTGCAGGTGTATGGTGTAGGAGGTAGGTTACTGAAAGCAGTGAAGAGTTTTTACGAGGATAGTGAGGCTCAAGTTAGAGTATGTAGGAAAGAGGGAAATTATTTCCCAGTAAAAGTAGGCCTTAGACAAGGATGTGTGATGTCACCGTGGTTGTTTAATATATTTATAGATGGGGTTGTAAGAGAAGTAAATGCGAGGGTCTTGGCAAGAGGCGTGGAGTTAAAAGATAAAGAATCACACATAAAGTGGGAGTTGTCACAGTTGCTCTTTGCTGATGACACTGTGCTCTTGGGAGATTCTGAAGAGAAGTTGCAGAGATTGGTGGATGAATTTGGTAGGGTGTGCAAAAGAAGAAAATTAAAAGTGAATACAGGAAAGAGTAAGGTTATGAGAATAACAAAAATATTAGGTGATGAAAGATTCTATATCAGATTGGAGGGAGAGAGTATGGAGGAGGTGAATGTATTCAGATATTTGGGAGTGGACGTGTCAGCGGATGGGTCTATGAAAGATGAGGTGAATCATAGAATTGATGAGGGGAAAAGGGTGAGTGGTGCACTTAGGAGTCTGTGGAGACAAAGAACTTTGTCCTTGGAGGCAAAGAGGGGAATGTATGAGAGTATAGTTTTACCAACACTCTTATATGGGTGTGAAGTATGGGTGATGAATGTTGCAGCGAGGAGAAGGCTGGAGGCAGTGGAGATGTCATGTCTGAGAGCAATGTGTGGTGTGAATATAATGCAGAGAATTCGTAGTCTGGAAGTTAGGAGGAGGTGCGGGATTACCAAAACTGTTGTCCAGAGGGCTGAGGAAGGGTTGTTGAGGTGGTTCGGACCTGTGGAGAGAATGGAGCGAAACAGAATAACTTCAAGAGTGTATCAGTCTGTAGTGGAAGCAAGGCGGGGTAGGGGTCGGCCTAGGAAAGGTTGGAGGGAGGGGGTAAAGGAGGTTTTGTGTGCGAGGGGCTTGGACTTCCAGCAGGCATGCGTGACCGTGTTTGATAGGAGTGAATGGAGACAAATGGTTTTTAATACTTGACGTGCTGTTGGAGTGTGAGCAAAGTAACATTTATGAAGGGGTTCAGGGAAACCGGCAGGCCGGACTTGAGTCCTGGAGATGGGAAGTACAGTGCCTGCACTCTGAAGGAGGGGTGTTAATGTTGGAGTTTAAAAACTGTAGTGTAAAGCACCCTTCTGGCAAGACAGTGATGGAGTGAATGATGGTGAAAGTTTTTCTTTTTCGGGCCACCCTGCCTTGGTGGGAATCAGCCAGTGTGATAATAATAAAAAAAAAAAAACAGAAATTTAGACAAAGTGCTATACTGTGCTTGTAGCATATGTAGTACCTGTTAGTTCGTGAGTGGCACTCTCTGAGACAGAGAGAGAGATAAGCAGAGAGATAGAAAGAGAGACAGGCAGACGGAGAGACAGATAAGCAGAGACAGAGATAAACAGAGAGCTAGACAGACAGACGGAGAGCTAGACGGACAGATAGAGAGCTAGACACGCAGACAGAGAGCTTGACAGACAGACAGATAGACAGATATATTTATGTGTAACAGTGAAAAATAAAGCAAGGGCCCACACTCGTCAAATGTCACCACTTATCTTATCATGCACCCCCTCGTGGAGCTCATCAAATATCACCACTAATCGTATTTTATCTCATCACTGCACTATCAGCAGTGGACTGACACTTATCTTGCATCATGCTTCAAGAGAGCTTCTTATTATATACTCCCACGTATCCAAAACGTTGCTGGGACCTATAAATACTTTGTATATACAGTGGACCCTCGCCTAACGCTATTAATCCATTCCTGAGAGCTCAACGTTAGGTGAAATTATCGTTAGGCGAATTAATTTTCCCCATAAGAAATAATGGAAATCAAATTAATCAGTTCCTGGCACCCCAAAGTATGAACAAAAAAAAATTTTTTACCTCATGAAATATTAATTTTAATACACACAAACTGAAGAAGATGTGCACAGTTACATGACACTTACCTTTATTGAAGATCTGGTGATGATTGATGGGATGGGAGGAGGGGAGACTGTGGATGGTGTTAATGTTTAGAAGGGGAATCCCCTTCCACTAGGACTTGAGGTGTCAAGTCCTTTTCTGGGGTTACTTCCCTTCTTCTTTTAATGCCACTAGGACCAGCTTGAGAGTCACTGGACCTCTGTCGCACAACGTATCTGTCCATAGAGGCCTGTACCTCCCGTTCCTTTATGACATTCCTAAAGTGTTTCACAACATTGTCAGTGTAATAGCCACCAGCACGGCTTGCAATAGCTGTGTGAGGGTGATTTTCATCAAAAAAGGTAGGTTTGCACTTTAAGCCACATTGCACACATTTCCTTAATCTTTGAAGTAGACAACTTCTTCAATTTCTCTATCCCCTCCTCCGGAGCAGTTTCCTCAGGCCTGGCCTCTTGCTGTTGAAGATGATCCAGCAGCTCATCAGTGGTTAGTTCGTCATTGTCCTCCTCCACCAACTCTTCCACATCCTCCCTACTAACCTCCAACCCCAAGGACTTCCCCAATGCCACAATGGATTCCTTAACTGGCATAGGATTCCGAGGGTTAGCCTCAAACCCTTCAAAATCCCCTTTGTCTACACATTCTGGCCACAGTTTCTTCCAAGCAGAGTTCAAGGTCCTCTTAGTCACTTTCTCCCAAGCCTTACCTATAATGTTTACACAATTGAGAATGCTAAAGTGATCTCTTCAAAACTCTCTTAGAGTCAGTTGAGTTTCTGAGGTCATTACAAAGCACCTTTCAAACATAGCTTTTGTGTAGAGTTTTTTGAAGTTTGCAGTGACCTGCTGGTCCATGGGCTGCAGGAGAGGAGTGGTATTAGGAGGCAAAAACTTGACCTTAATGAAGCTCATTTCCGCAGAAAGTCGTCTGCCATGTCTGAAGGATGACCAGGAGCATTGTCTAATACCAGGAGGCACTTAAGGTCTAATTTCTTTTCAATTAGGTAATTTTTCACATTGGGGGCAAATGCATGGTGTAACCAGTCTTAGAAAAAGTCCCTAGTGACCCATGCCTTATTGTTTGTCCTCCACAGCACGCACAGATTAGCCTTGAGGACATTGTTTTTCCTGAACACTCTGGGAGTTTCAGAGTGATACACCAATAAAGGCTTCACTTTGCAATCACCACTAGCATTAGCGCACATCAACAGAGTAAACCTGTCTTTCATAGATTTATGTCCTGGGAGTGCCTTTTCCTCCTCAGTAATGTAGGTCCTGTTTGGCATTTTCTTCCAAAATAGGCCTGTTTCGTCACAAACACTTGTTCAGGTTTCAGTCCTTCACTGTCTATGTACTCCTTGAATTCCTGCACATATTTTTCAGCCGCTTTGTGGTCCGAACTGGCAGCCTCACCATGCCTTATCACACTATGTATGCCACTACGATTCTTAAATCTCTCAAACCAACCTTTGCTGGCCTTAAATTCACTCACATCACCACTAGTTGCAGGCATTTTTCTAATTAAATCGTCATGCAACTTCCTAGCCTTTTCACATATGATCGCTTGAGAGATGCTATCTCCTGCTATCTGTTTTTCGTTTATCCACACCAATAACAGTCTCTCAACATCTTATATCACTTGCGATCTCTGTTTCGAAAACAAGGTTGCACCTTTGGCAAGAACAGCTTCCTTGATTGCCGTTTTCTTGGCCACAGTAGTAGCTATGGTTGATTGTGGTTTTGTGTACAACCTGGCCAGCTCAGAGACACGCACTCCACTTTCATACTTAGCAATGATCTCTTTCTTCATATCCAGGGCTGGATTACCGCATAGGCAAACTAGGCATTTGCCTAGGGCCCCGCGCATTTGGGGGGCCCTGCGGTCCAAGGGGTTCAGGGGCTCATCCAAGACTGCGCACATGGTGCAAGTGCAAAGGGGTCCCTACCTAAAAAGTTCAAGTGTTTGGAGAGTAAAATTGATTTTTAAAAATTAATCAAAACAAAAATAAATAATGAAATAAAATAAAATAAAAATAAATAAACCTAACCATAGATGGCAACACTCAACACGCCTTTGTTTACATCAGAACAGCTGTGTTTTCCCGCTAATGGGTGAGTATGGGAGATTCCTCTCCAATTTTCTGTAGTAATTACACGTTATCTAGACTTGTACTGTGACAAATTAACTGAAGTGTTGTTGATAGACATTGATGTGTATGGATAAATGTTTGCTTTCGCCCCCCCCCACCCCCAAGCTGGAAGGGGTCGCTTCGCTTACCTGTAACTCAAAGGGGCCCCGCCAATCTGAATAGCCTAGGGCCTGGAGACTTCTTAATCTGGCCCTGTTCATATCCATAGTAATTCTCACCATTTTTCCTGTAGGGTTGGCACTAGAAGCTTTCTTGTGGGCCCATGGTGACTTATTTTGCAGGTGCAATCACTAAAAAGGCTGTGATAATATGAAATGTTCCAATTGTATGCTTGGAAGCGACTGCGGTGGCTGGCTTGTAAACACTGGCACCCACGGAACAAGTGAGGCGGGCTCAGGCTGCACATGGACGTGTCTCTAACGAATCACGTTGAGTGAGTTTTTTAGCGCTATCCGAGGCAAAATTTTTCCGTTAAAATGTATCGCTAGGCGGATTTAACGTTATGCGATGCATTCGTTAGGCAAGGGTCCACTGTATTCCTAGACAATAGTAAATGACCAAGGCAGATGTATATGTCCACCTGTCATTGTGTTTGTGACAATTTGAGTACAATTTCAGTACCTAATATTAATGTCAGAACAAAGATTGGTTATGAATTGACAAGAACCACTATAAATCGTAATTATCAGAGCATAAAAATTACATAAAATATAAAAATGAGAAAAAAAGGTACATCGGCAAAACTTCTGCAAGCGGCAGGACTTGATGTTGCTGTTAGGTGACCATCCAGTGCCAACTTCGCGGCCTCATATCTCAGTAAGTACTGACCCTAAATTTTTTTTTATCCTATAACACTTAGAAAAATGTCCTCTTTATTTCTATAAAAAAAAAATTTCAAAATATTCGGGGCACTGGCTGAGAGAACGTATGTATATGTTTGGACCGTTTACAGGATAAAAAGAATAAGGTAAATACTATATGAGTTTGTGTGATGAGTAACTTACTGACTGACTTGACTGACTGACTGACTTTGACTGACTGACTGACTGACTGACTGACTGACTGACTTGACTGACTGACTTTGACTGACTGACTTGACTGACTGACTTTGACTTTGACTTTGACTTTGACTTTGACTTGACTTGACTTGACTTGACTTGACTTGACTTGACTTGACTTGACTTGACTTGACTTGACTTGACTTGACTTGACTTGACTTGACTTGACTTGACTTGACTTGACTTGACTTGACTTGACTTGACTTGACTTGACTTGACTTGACTTGACTTAGTGACTGACTGACTTGAATGACTGACTGACTTGAATGACTGATGTGACTGATTTATTTGACTGACTGACTGACTGACTTGACTGACTGACTGACTTGAATGACTGACATGACTGATTTATTTGACTGACTGACTGACTTGTCTGACTCACTCACTGACTTGACTGACTGACTTGGCTGATTCACTGACTTGACTGATTTACTGACTTAACTGACTGACTTTACTGATTTACTGACTTAACTGACTGACTTGACTGACTGACTTACTTTACTGACTTGACTAACTGACTTACTGACTTGACTGATTTACTGATTGACTTGACTGACTTAAAGTTAGACTTTTTCACTGAAGAGGACCTGGAAACGGTGTCTAGAGCAGCTGATGCCTTACCGTCAGTTGTATAATGTACTGCAGGGTAAAATAGAACAGAAATCCATTACAGAATTTATGTGCACTCCAGTACAACCATCGACTTCAGTACCAGAACCTCTGCCATCCACCTCAGCCCAGTAGGGCCACAGCATAACTCTCCACTCTCCACAATCATCCACAAACACCAGCACCCACAATTTAAGGTAAGAAATACAGTAATACCCTGGTTTTCACCCTTAATCCGTCCTAGAAGGTTGGCCAAAATCCAAAATGGACGAAAACTGAAGTAATATTTCCCGTGAGAAATAATGTAAATCCAATTAATCTGTTCCAGACACCCAAAAATATTAACAAAAAAATACATTTTATAGAGAATAACTATAATTTTACATACAGAAAACAATGAGAAATAAATATAAAGCACTAATTTTAATGGATAAATGAACATTTAAATCACTATTACATACCTTTATTGAAGACTCTTGTTGGCATATGGCAGAAGACGCGGAAGGGAGAGAGAGGAGAGGTTATTGTTTGGAAGGGGAATCCCCCTCCATAAGGACTTCAGGTATCAAAGCCCTCCACAACACTATCTCCCGCTAACTGTTTTTTGTTGCTCCACACCAACAACAACTTCACATCCTCGATTGTTTGTGATCTCTGTTTCGTTAGCATATTTACTGCTTTTGCAGCATCAGCTTCCTTGATTTCTACTCTCTTCACCAGGATGGAACTGATTGTTGATGTCGCCTTCCCATACATCCTGGCGAGCTCAGCCACACATACACCACTTTCATATTTTGCAATAAGTTCTTTCTTGAATTGTATCATGTTTCTCACCTTTACCAAAGGGCTGGCACTCTGAACTTTCTTCAGCCCCATGGTGGCTTATTTCACAGTCGCAATCAATAAACAAGCACAAAAAACAATGGATGAACACACAGAGTATTGCTAACTCAACGAGAAACAAAGGCAGACTGAGTCTGGTACGTGTGAGAAGCGGCGTCACGGGTGGGTAGATTCATCTGATACAGACAATTTCTGAGCAGATGTACGAAACCCGGGAAAAATTTCACCGAGAAAAATGCTTGAAATCCGAATTGTAAGATTTCCACACTGGACGAAAACCGGGGTCCACTGTACTATTATTTCTGTTGGATTTGTGGTCTTAAGCAGTAAAAACAACGTAATGCATCATGACAATGAACTACAATTACGTATACATGTTCACTTTTATTTTTGTAAGATCTGGAGGTCTGAAAAAAAAGTTGTTTGGCTTTTTTGGGGCTCCCAGGAATGTAACCCTATTTTTCCTATAAGTTCTTCAATTTATCTAACATGGATTTACCTAACATGGTGTTTTCAGGAACGCAACTACCATGTAATATTGCGATCTACTGTAGACAATTTCATTAATCTATGATTTTTTTTCAAAATTATATAACAAACACACTACATATCATATAAAAATGATACATATAATCATAGTACAGTGGACCCTCGGTTATCGGCCATTCCTGATATCAGCCAATTCGGATTTTGGCTGCTTTTTTGGCCGAAATTCTATCCCGGTTTTTGGCCGTTATTTCGGAGATCGGCAGTATTGGACACGTAATAATAATCACTCTTGGGCATGTTAAATGTCTTATTTTAGGTTAATATAGACATTTTCATTAATTCCTCTTGGATATTTTCTTAAAAATTATATAAGAATCACATTACATAGCATATAGTATTGAGTACCGGCGAATCAAGGAGGGAGGGAGGGAGGAGGATGAAGGGTAAACATTATGTTTTCTGTGATTCAGCGTTAGAGAAAACTGTGAATCTGGCATCTGGTCCAGTCACTACCCTTCATAAGCGTTTGTTTACAATTCTCGGTATGAATTATTCACAACTTTTCCCTTTGTTTATAATGCCATCTGAAGGTAGTTGTTAGAGGTGATTAAACTCAGCGAACATAGTATGTCAATGTAATAAAATGGCTGTGTAGTGTAGCCCAGGGGGGCTACATACGTGTTCCAACATCTACCGGGTACCTACACTGAATTCCTACAAATAAATACTACTCACCTCTCGCCCTTCATTAACCCTTTGACTGTTTTGGTGGTATATATACGATTTACGAGCCACAGTGTTTGACGTAAATATACTCAAAAATTCTAGTGGCTTCAAATCAAACAGGTAAAAGCTGGTAGGCCCACATGTGAGAGAATGGGTCTGTGTGGTCAGTGTGCACCATATAAAAAGATCCTGCAGTACGCAGTGCATAATGAGAAAAAAAACTCCGACCATGTTTTTGGATTAAAGTGCCGACTTTGTGGTGTATTTTCGTATGGTATTTATGGTTGTATTCTTGTTTTCTTAGTCTCATTTGATAGAATGGAAAACATATAGAAATAGTGGTGATTTTGATTGGTTTTACTATAAAAAGAACCTGGAAATGGAGCTGAAAGTAAGGGAAATGTTTGATTTTTGCCTTTGTTCAAAAGTAAACAAATGATTTCATTGTCCAATAAATTCTAATATGCAGTCATGAATGGGTTGACATTATTTATACAATTATTACAATATTGCAGTAATCTGCATAACAGTAAATCTTCTATTTTTTGATTGAATAAAAATTCAAAATAGAAAGCAAGAGTAATATCAGAGGGGCCTGGTGACATGACTGATTAACAAAGAAAATGTTATTTTAGAGCCAGGAATGTCTGCATTGTTCATTCTAGAAACTATTTTGAAATTGGCATATTTTTTAATTTGCATGAAATTGGCCAAATTGCAAATTTCTGACCACATTATTGGGTAGTTGAAATCGTTAAATGGGCAGTTTCTTGTACTCAATCGATAGAACAAATGGAGTTCTAAAGAAATAGCTATGAGTTTGGTCGACTGGAACAATGGAATTAGCCGAAAATATGGCTCAAAGTGGGCGAAATTGCCGATTTGTATATATAGCCGAGTCGCTAACTTCATGAGAACATAATTCTGTAAGTTTTTCATAAAATTTTATTTTTTTGGTGTCATTACCATCAGGAAAAGATTCTCTATAATTTCATAAGAAAAATAATTTTTTTTTTTTTTTTTTTTCAAAAATTTTTCGACACCAGGAGACACCACAGGATTTGGGGTTGCAACAGTCAAAGGGTTAAGACTGCAAATATTTTAAGGTAAGTAGTGAATGTACTGTGACAGTAAAAGACAAAAAAGGAAGTAACCCCTCTCTCATCTGCGACTGCTTGACAAAGTAGAGAACAGAGCAAGACGTCTCATCTCTCGCCTGGACCCATCCGGGATAGATCTGTCATTTCAGCAGAGCCTTGAACACAGGAGGGATGTGGGTGGCCTTACTGTTATGTACAAGGCCAATATTTTCAAAGTACCACACTTGGATCCACTTCGAGGACAGCATGAAACAAGCTTTTATGCCACAAGATGGGCAGAAAGCAGCAACTTCACTCTGGCTGTACCCTTCTCCAGAACATCACTCCATCTGAGATCATATATACCCAGGATGACTCGAGTATGGAACACATTCGTACAGCATAATGATGTCAACGAGATAAAGTCAGCTGATCAAATGAAAATGCTGGCCCACAGATGGCTCCAACTTCATCCTGTTCCCTACTTGTATGTCTCATAACAATAAAAATGCTTTCAAATGAGCTGATGTAGGTAACAGCTCTTAGCTTGCCAATAAAGTTAGGAATCCTTAACCTGTAAATAGCTTGTCAATAAAGCTAGGGATCCTCAACCTAACCTTGTTAAACCCTGTTTAAAAAAAAAAAAAACTCCCCTCCTAGCCTTCAATACGCCAACAAGAGTCTTCAATAAAGTATGTAATGTTCATTTATCATTTAAATTTGTGCTTTATATCAATAAAGTATGTAATGTTCATTTATCATTTAAATTTGTGCTTTATATTTATTTCTTATTGTTTTGTGTATGTAAAACTATAGTTATTCTCTATAAAATGTATTTTCTGTTAATACTTTTGGGTGTCTGAAACGGATTAATTGAATTTACATTATTTCTTATGGGAAATATTATTTCGGTTTTCGGCCTTTTCCGATTTAGGCTGACTTTCTGGAACGGATTACAGCTGATGCATTTAGAAGTGAAAAAAAGTGATTTGCTTTATGGCGATTGTTACTTTACGGCAATTGCCTGGAACCTAACCCGCCATATAAGTGGGGCCCTCCTGTACTTTCACTAGCCCATCTTTCTTCCAGTAGTTGTTTATTGTTTTTTCATCAAACTGGCCATATCCTACTGAGGTAGGGTGACCTAAAAAAAAAAAAAGTCTCTCATTTTAACTTAGTAATGTATACAGGAGAAGGGGTTAATAGCCCCTTGCTCCTGGCATTTTAGTCACCTCTTATGACACGCATGGCTTACAGAAGAAGAATTCTGTTCCTCCCCCACGGAGATAAGAAGAAATAAACCAAAACAAGAACTAGTGTAGTGTGGCCTAAGTATAGGTAAAAGTAGCAAGACGTACCTGAAATCTTGCATGTTTATGAGACAGGAAAAAGACATCAGCAACCCTACCATCGTGTAAAACAATTACAGGCTTTTGTTTTACACTCACTTGGCAAGACAAAAGTACCTCCCTGGGTGGTTGCTGTCTACCAACCTACTACCTAGGTAGTTGTTTATATCTTACTATAAGTGCCTCCTCCTTTAGTTTATAAACCTTCACATCTGTCTTACTTGCTGATGCGTTTCTCCTTGTATCCCATTTATCTTTTGCTTTCACTGTAGCTACAAGTAAGAAATGATCTAATATATCTGTAGCCTTTCTATAAACATGCAGAAAATATGTTTGACAAATATAAGTGAGATGAGTTGGATTTCAGCAGGACCTGGATAGTATGGGCCCATTCTAGGCAGGCTCTGCTTAAATGTTTTAGCTGGGCAAGGCTAATAGTTCCCACTAAACTGGAAAGTTTTGTGAGGCCTCTGATTATTTTATGTGGTGCATTGCCTATACCTGATGTGATTGGTCCTAGGAGTCTGCTCATATGTACAGGTTTAAAGTTACTAGGAATTAAGTACGAAGTTTCTTCTCTTCTTCAGGATCTCTTCAGAGACCCCAGCATTGTCATTACCACAGCCAACAGAGGGGGCGGAATCATCTTGCTCATCTCCAGCATCTACAACACCAGAATGACGGACCTTTTGAATGACTAGTCTACATATAAATGGATCAGCACACCCTAGAAGGTGCTAAACCCTCATACATGTATGGACTGCCCAAGAAACAAACACAATATACCCCTAAGATCAATCACATCAGGTATAGGCAGTGCATCCTATAAACATCTTTTCTGTATACTGGAAACCAGTAGACAGGAAATGGCTTGTATGGTGGGAACCACACAAGCCACTGACCTCTGATGCAAAGTCAGACAAGATCTTAAGCTTCCTTTGCCTACCCAGATTTAGTTAACTGATTGAACTCTGCTTAAAGTTTAACTGTTTCTCTTTTTGATAAACATCTACAGACACATGTATGGAATAGGTATGGGGTTTCCTGTCAGCTCTATTTTGGTGAACTTATACATGTGACACCTAGAAGCTGAATGCTCTGCATTCACGTAAGTGCAGTACATGGATGATGTGCACATAATCACTCCCAAACATTCTGATAGCCAGATGTTCCTGAAAAGGTTTAGTGAAGTTTAATCAGTAATCCATTTCACACTTGAGAAGACCAGTGAGAGGCTACTCTTCCTTTATGTCCTCATCCAGACATTAAATAACATCTTGAAATTCCAAGTGTCCAGGAAGCCTACAAGCATAAGTCCTTATACATTTCTATTCCAGTGAAGATACTAAGATTCAATGAGGCATTATCATTGGCTTTTTCTTAAGTTCATACTGTACTTGCAGCCCTGAGTTCTCTGAAGAGGAGCATTCTAACACACACCAAATATTCACTGATCTACACTTCATATTTCAAAGACTACAGGAAATGAGCTCATCACATCGTCAATTCTCCATACACTGACACCACTTTGTCCAAAGTAATCAGTAAATTTAACTTTGACAATCAGAAAATTGACTGGGACAAAATAAAGCACTATCAGACATACTCTGGGATACAGTCATGAGTACCCTAAATCCCTCACTAGTGCTTAGAAAAGCTGAATACAGAAGCATATAAGGTCTGTAAAATATGTATTGCAGAGAAAATCTAAAAAGATCAAATATACAAAGAAAGCATATAAGAATGTACAAAAGAAAAGATTTACTGAACTGCTTAAAAATGTTAGTATGTTATAAAAAAGGAAAGATAATCTTAGCTGAGAGATTACTAAGATAGAACAAAAACTTATGTTTTCTAACCAAATGGAAGAAGCACAAAGGGAACAAAAGAGTCATCAGGATATTTCAAGAAAACCCAAATATTTTATCATGCATTCAAAATTCAAGTTAAGAACTACCCAAAGAATTGGACCATTAATCACAGATTCATACACTGACAACAAAAAGGAAATAAGCAAAATTCTGAAAGACCAATATGAATCATGGTTAAGCAATTCACTAAATGTAAGTGGGGTGGAGAACTTTATTTATGGCACTTCCAACACTGACTCCTTTAATTATACAGTGGACCCTCGAATTTCGTAATTAATCCGTTCAAGAGAGTCTGACGAAAGGCGAAATTTACGAATGCTGAAATCATTTTCCCCATAAGAAATGATGTAAATCCAATTAATCCTTTTCATACACCCAAAAGTATTAACAAAAATACATTTTTTAGAGATAAAATATAGATTTACATACAGAAAACAATGAAAAATAAATATAAAGCACTAATGAAATGGATAAATGAACATTTAAATCACTGTTACATACCTTTATTGAAGACTCTTGTTGTGAGAGGGAGAGTGTTTGGAGACAGGACAAAATTCTTAAATATGATGAGCTAGTATAAATTCTACAGCTTATTTATCTATCACAATTCATCTAATGTGATATAATAAACAATATTAATAACATAGAAACATAATATATACTCTAGAATGAATAAAATATGTCATTACGTATGTCACATATGGTGTGTTGTTGTTGGGTTTATAAGGGCCACTGAGAACATAAGCTATACATATATTTGTGGTAGGGTGGCAGCAGCAGAGGCCACTACCACTATTCACACAAACTATGTACATAATTTATAAATAAGAAATATTTGCACATAAATAAGAAATATTTACACTTACCTTGTAGGAGATGTTGCCAGAAGGCAGTGTATGTTGTCAGTGCCCTATATACCTCAAACAACAATGGAGGAGTTAAGTTTCGTGTCGTCATTTTTCTATCGCTTAATCGCTTAACTTATTTGCTACACTCTTAATGCTACATTTTATCGCTGGCTGGAGCTATAGCCTTTATCGACTCCTGCTGCTTTAGTATCATACATATTGTAGAATCGCTGAAGAAGGCACATTCTCCCCTCTTCCTCCTCCACTTTGGTACTTTGCTCCAAGTTCTTTGTAGAATTCTATCATGTTTCTCACTTTCTTTACAGTAGGGCTGGCACTAGAAGCTTTCTTTGGGCCCATGGTGACTTATTTAGCAGTTGCAAGCAGTTGCAGATGGTGGAGGCCGCTCTTTGACATGTTCTGTACGACTGACGAATTGTGAGGCAAATGATGAACTGCAAGGCTATTTTTTGATGAAAAAACATTATGAAGGAGAAATTTACAAAGCGCGAGGCTTACAAAACTCAAGGGTCCACTGTACATCGATATAAGGAATAAATTCCTAGGTAGTAGGTTGGTAGACAGCAGCCACCCAGGGTGGTACTACAGTTCTGCCAAGTGAGTGTAAAATGGAAGCCTGTAATTGTTTTACATGATGGTAGGATTGCTAGTTTCTTTTTTTCTGTCTCATAAACATGCGGGATAACAGGTATATCTTGCTACTTCTACTTAACATTTAGGTCACATTACACACACATGTACAAGAAAACCATACCCCCGGCCGGGATTGAACCCGCGGTCATAGAGTCTCAAAACTCCAGCCCGTCGCGCTAGCCACTAGACCAGCTAGCCACAATAAGATTCATCCAACTAGGTATATTTCTACACCATAGGAAAGTTAGCACAGGCACCTCTGTTGACGGCAGTGAAGGGACTTGAGCTAGAGTTCGTCACGGCCACGCTAGCTGGAGATTCGTCTGTAAAAACTTGCATTTGTGGTCACAGAGGTGCCTGTGCTAACTTTCCTATGGTGTAGAAATATACCTAGTTGGATGAATCTTATTGTGGCTAGCTGGTCTAGTGGCTAGCGCGACGGGCTGGAGTTTTGAGACTCTATGACCGCGGGTTCAATCCCGGCCGGGGGTATGGTTTATTTGCAATCGTGTCATTACGATTTCTTAAGACATGTACAAGCATATATATATACATTCCCCTCTGGGTTTTCTTCTATCTTCTTACTAGTTCATGTTCTTCTTTATTTCTGCATATCTCAATGGGTAAGTGGAACAGAATTCTTCCTCTGTAAGCCATGTGTGTCATAAGAGGCGACTAAAATGCTGGGAGCAAGGGACTGGTAACCCCTTCTCCTATATACATTACTATATTTAAGAGGAGAAACCTTTGTTTATCCTTTTGGGCCACCCTGCCTCGGTGGGATACGGCCAGTGCATTGAAAGAAAAATGAAGATAGGGAATAAGTTATAAATACAGGTACTCCTCACTTAACGACCTACCTGTTTAACGACTGCTCAGACTTACAACGAGTTCTACACATACAGTACACACTGTATGTGTATTTTACTTTTTTATTGTTTTTAATGCCTAGTTCAATTTTTAATGTACTAAAAATGTTATAAATGGTGCAGATTGACATTAAAACAATATCTAAAGATGGTTGACACAAACCCACTACCAGTACAGTATGCTTGAAATATAAGTAAGGGGCAGCTCCTCACTTAACGACCAATTCGCTTACCAACCTACTCTTAGGAATGGAACTCAGTTGTTAAGTGAGGAGTGCCTGTATACTAATTATATACATTTTCTATTTGGATTGCAAGCATGCAGCATATAAGCTCAGTAACCTGTTAACCCTTTCACTGTCGGTCGTGTAACATTACGCTTGAGAGCCAGTGTCAGTCCCGTAATACTATGCCAAAATTCTAGCGGCTTCAAATCTAGCAGGAGAAAGCTGGTAGGCCTGCATGTGAGAGAATGGGTCTACATGGTCATTGTGCACAGTATAAAAAAAAAATCATGGAGTCAGTGGTGCATTGTGGGAGTGCCATTTCCATACGCCATGTTTCTCATGCCTCCCAGTAAGAAATACCTTACTCCCCGGCGAACTGGGACTCTTCTTTTCCCAAGTGACAGTTCTATCACACATGGAAGTGTCAATGAAGATGAATTTCATGGTTTTCAGGAGTTTATGACTAAAAGCAATGCCTAGGAAACCAGAAGGAAGGAAGAAAGGAAAGAAGAAAGGAAGGAAGGAAGAAAGAAAGAAAGAAAGAAAGAAAGAAAGAAAGAAAGAAAGAAAGAAAGAAAGAAAGAAAGAAAGAAAGAAAGACAGGAGGGAAGAAAGGAAGGAAGGGAGAGATGAAAGGAAGGTAGGAAGGAAGAAGTAAGGAAGGAAAGAAGGAAGGTAGGAAGGAAGGAAGGAAGGACAATCCAGATGACCATCAACCTAGGATAACCCAAAAAAGTCAGACAAAGTGACTTACTTCCAGGTGGGTGATGGGGAAGGCAGTGTGGGTAATAGGCGGTGGTGATTTTGTAATGTGTCATAAAAGATAAAGATAATGGTTTATTTCTTTGTAAAGGTTACAATGTTTAATTACAGTTTTGACTTGCTAAGTACAAAGAAGGCCACTATCATGCCGGGGCATTTTGGGTAGACAAATCCTAATACATATTAGCTACTTAAAACTAGACAAGAAATAGTATATAGTAACTACTTAAAACTAGACAAGAAATAATGGTTAACTATATTAGTCTTTTTTTTTTTTTTTTTTTTCAACAAGTTGGCCGTCTCCCACCGAGGCAGGGTGACCCAAAAAAGAAAGAAAATCCCCAAAAAGAAAATACTTTCATCATCATTCAACGCTTTCACCACACTCACACATTATCACTGCTTTTGCAGAGGTGCTCAGAATACAACAGTTTAGAAGCATATACGTATAAAGATACACAACATATCCCTCCAAACTGCCAATATCCCAAACCCCTCCTTTAAAGTGCAGGCATTGTACTTCCCATTTCCAGGACTCAAGTCCGACTATAAGAAAATAACCGGTTTCCCTGAATCCCTTCACTAAATATTACCCTGCTCACACTCCAACAGATCGTCAGGTCCCAAGTATCATTCGTCTCCATTCACTCCTATCTAACACGCTCATGCACGCTTGCTGGAAGTCCAAGCCCCTCGCCCACAAAACCTCCTTTACCCCCTCTTTCCAACCCTTTCGAGGACGACCCCTACCCCTCTTTCCTTCCCCTATAGATTTATATGCTTTCCATGTCATTCTACTTTGATCCATTCTCTCTAAATGACCAAACCACCTCAACAACCCCTCTTCTGCCCTCTGACTAATGCTTTTATTAACTCCACACCTTCTCCTAATTTCCACACTCCGAATTTTCTGCATAATATTTACACCACACATTGCCCTTAGACAGGACATCTCCACTGCCTCTAACTGTCTCCTCGCTGCTGCATTTACCACCCAAGCTTCACATCCATATAAGAGTGTTGGTACTACTATACTTTCATACATTCCCTTCTTTGCCTCCATAGATAACGTTTTTTGACTCCACATATACCTCAACGCACCACTCACCTTTTTTCCCTCATCAATTCTATGATTAACCTCATCCTTCATAAATCCATCCGCCGACACGTCAACTCCCAAGTATCTGAAAACATTCACTTCTTCCATACTCCTCCTCCCCAATTTGATATCCAATTTTTCTTTATCTAAATCATTTGATACCCTCATCACCTTACTCTTTTCTATGTTCACTTTCAACTTTCTACCTTTACACACATTCTCAAACTCATCCACTAACCTTTGCAATTTTTCTTTAGAATCTCCCATAAGCACAGTATCATCAGCAAAAAGTAACTGTGTCAATTCCCATTTTGAATTTGATTCCCCATAATTTAATCCCACCCCTCTCCCGAACACCCTAGCATTTACTTCTTTTACAACCCCATCTATAAATATATTAAACAACCATGGTGACATTACACATCCCTGTCTAAGACCTACTTTTACCGGGAAGTATTCTCCCTCTCTTCTACACACCCTAACCTGAGCCTCACTATCCTCATAAAAGCTCTTTACAGCATTTAGTAACTTACCACCTATTCCATAAACTTGCAACATCTACCACATTGCTCCTCTATCCACTCTATCATATGCCTTTTCTAAATCCATAAATGAAATAAAAACTTCCCTACCTTTATCTAAATACTGTTCACATATATGCTTCAATGTAAACACTTGATCTACACATCCCCTACCCACTCTGAAGCCTCCGTGCTCATCCGCAATTCTACATTCTGTCTTACTTCTAATTCTTTCAATTATAACTCTACCGTATACCTTTCCTGGTATACTCAGTAAACTTATTCCTCTATAATTTTTACAATCTCTTTTGTCCCCTTTCCCTTTATATAAAGGGACTATACATGCTCTCCGCCAATCCCTAGGTACCTTCCCCTCTTTCATACATTTATTAAACAAAAGTACCAACCACTCCAACACTATATCCCCCCCTGCTTTTAACATTTCTGTCATGATCCCATCAGTTCCAGCTGCTTTACCCCCTTTCATTCTACGTAATGCCTCACGTACCTCCACCACACTTACATTCTGCTCTTCTTCACTCCTAAAAGATGGTATACCTCCCTGGCCAGTGCATGAAATTACCGCCTCCCTTTCTTCCTCAACATTTAAAAGTTCCTCAAAATATTCTCGCCATCTACCTAATACCTCCCTCTCCCCATCTACTAACTCCCCTACTCTGTTTTTAACGGACAAATCCATACTTTCCCTAGGCTTTCTTAACTTGTTTAACTCACTCCAAAATTTTTTCTTATTTTCATTAAAATTTCTTGACAGTGCCTCTCCCACTCTTTCATCTGCTCTCCTTTTGCACTCTCTCACCACTCTCTTCACCTTTCTTTTACTCTCCATATACTCTGTTCTTCTTATAACACTTCTGCTTTGTAAAAACCTCTCGTAAGCTACCTTTTTCTCTTTTATCAGACCCTTTACTTCATCATTCCACCAATCACTCCTCTTTCCTCCTGCCCCCACCCTCCTATAACCACAAACTTCTGCCCCACATTCTAATACTGCATTTTTAAAACTATTCCAACCCTCTTCAACCCCCCCACTACTCATCTTTGCACTAGCCCACCTTTCTGCCAATAGTCGCTTATATCTCGCCCGAACTTCCTCCTCCCTTAGTTTATACACTTTCACCTCCCTCTTACTTGTTGTTGCCACCTTCCTCTTTTCCCATCTACCTCTTATTCTAACTGTAGCTACAACTAAATAATGATCTGATATATCAGTTGCCCCTCTATAAACATGTACATCCTGGAGCCTACCCATCAACCTTTTATCCACCAATACATAATCTAACAAACTACTTTCATTACGTGCTACATCATACCTTATATATTTATTTATCCTCTTTTTCATAAAATATATATTACTTATTACCAAATTTCTTTCTACACATAACTCAATTAAAGGCTCCCCATTTACATTTACCCCTGGCACCCCAAATTTACCTACTACTCCCTCCATAACATTTTTACCCACTTTAGCATTGAAATCCCCAACCACCATTACTCTCACACTTGATTCAAAACTCCCCACGCATTCACTCAACATTTCCCAGAATCTCTCTCTCTCCTCTACACTTCTCTCTTCTCCAGGTGCATATACGCTTACTATAACCCACTTTTCACATCCAATCTTTATTTTACTCCACATAATCCTTGAATTTATGGATTTGTAGTCCCTCTTTTCCTGCCATAGCTTATCCTTCAACATTATTGCTACTCCTTCTTTAGCTCTAACTCTATTTGAAACCCCTGACCTAATCCCATTTATTCCTCTCCATTGAAACTCTCCCACCCCCTTCAGCTTTGTTTCACTTAAAGCCAGGACATCCAGTTTCTTCTCATTCATAACATCTACAATCATCTCTTTCTTATCATTTGCACAACATCCACACACATTCAGACTTCCCACTTTGACAATTTTCTTCTTCTTATTCTTTTTAGTAATCTTTACAGGAAAAGGGGTTACTAGCCCATTGTTCCCGGCATTTTAGTTGACTTTTACAACACGCATGGCTTACGGAGGAAAGATTCTTATTCCACTTCCCCATGGATATAAAAGGAAAAGTAATAAGACCAAGAACTATTAAGATAAAATCAAAGAAAACTGAGATGAGTTTGTATAAATAAACATGTACATGTATGTGTAGTGTGACCTAAGTGTAAGTAGAAGTAGCAAGACGTACCTGTAATCTTGCATATTTATGAGACAGACAAAAGACACCAGCAATCCTACCATCATGTAAAACAATTACAGGCTTTCGTTTTACACTCACTTGGCTGGACGGTAGTACCTCCCTGGGTGGTTGCTGTCTACCAACCTACTACCATGTCTTATTTAATCTTAATACAGCGGAACCTCAGCTTACAAATGCCCCACCATGCGAATTTTTCAGGATGCGAACTGTTGTTCAGTCAATTTTTTGCTTCTGAATATGAACGAAATTTCAGGATGCGATCTTCCCCCTCAAGGGAGGTTCCTTAAATAAATAAATAAATAAATAAAATATTGATTTCTTTGCAAAGGGTGCAATGTGTGTTTACATATCACAATATGATTGGAGCAAAGAAAGCCACTATCATGTCGAGGCATTTTGGGCAGACTTAATCTAATACAGTGGTCCCTCGCTTTTCGTAGTTCTCGGCAATCGTAAATTTCGCCAATCATAGGGGTATTTTCGTATAAACATGGACTCGCTTTTCATAGGTTGACTCGCGAATAGTAGTTCGTCCAGGACGTGTACGCACGGTGTGAGCCGGGGAGGCCTCCCTACCTAGCCAGTCTGGCATTGTTTACCAGTGAGTGAAGGTCCCCTCAAGTGCTCCTACGAAATATTTCATAATATTCCACTCATTTTAGTGCTTGCAAGTACAGTGGACCCCCGGTTAACAATATTTTTTCACTCCAGAAGTATGTTCAGGTGCCAGTACTGACCGAATTTGTTCCCATAAGGAATATTGTGAAGTAGATTAGTAGATTTCAGACCCCCAAACATACACGTACAAACGCACTTACATAAATACACTTACATAATTGGTCGCATTCGGAGGTGATCGTTATGCGGGGGTCCACTGTACTAAATAAGCTACCATGGCTCCAAAGAAAGCTCCTAGTGCCAAGCCTGTGGTAAAGAAAGTGAGAAATATGTACAGTGACAAAGTCTTGGGCCATTTTAGGGAAGTGTTAAAGAGACGCCAGAAACAGAGCTCTCTCCACAGTTACTTTGTGAGACAGGACTAGAGTGACTCTCAAAGTGGTCCTAGTGGCATTAAGAAACAGAGAAGAGAAGCAGCCCCAGAGAAGCATTTGGTACCTGAGGTGTTGCTGGAAGGGGATTCCCCTTCCAAACTGTAAACAATCCAATCTCTCTCCTCCTCCAGTCTCCCATACACTAAGAAGAATCTCCAATAAAGGAAAGTGTTATGCTGTTAATGTTTCATTCATCATTTCCCATTGTATTGTTTATGTACTACATGTATATTTCATGTAAAAATTTTTTTTGTTTTAATACTTATAGGTGTCAGGAACGGATTAATTGTATTTACATAATTTCTTATGGGGAAAATTGATTCGCAAATCGTAAATTTCGTTTATAGTAGCTCCTCCAGGGACGGATTAATTACGAAAAAACGAGGGACCACTGTACTAATAGACTGCTAAGTCTAGACAGGTGAAAAGTGTACTTGTAGTGGTTGCCAATGTTTTCCTGATGGTGGCGTCAACTACTGGCAGCCTTTTGAAGTTTCTCCTTACTGTTGTTATTATTATTATTTTTATTATTATTATTTTTTTTTTTTTAATAAATCAGCCGTCTCCCACCAAGGCAGGGTGACCCATAAAGAAAGAAAATCTCCTCCCAAAAAACACTTTCATCATTCAACACTTTCACCTCACTCACACATAATCACTGTTTTTGCAGAGGTGCTTAGAACACAACAGCTTAGAAGCATATACGTATAAAGATACACAACATATCCCTCCAAACTGCCAGTATCCCAAACCCCTCCTTTAAAGTGCAGGCATTGTACTTCCCATTTCTAGGGCTCAAGTCCAGCTATATAAAATAACCGGTTTCCCTGAATCCCTTCACTAAACATTATCCTGCTCACACTCCAACAGCTTGTCAGGTCCCAATTACCATTCGTCTCCATTCACTCTTATCTAACATGCTCACACACGCTTGCTGGAAGTCCAAGCTCGTCGCCCACAAAACCACCTTTACCCCTCCCTCCAACCTTTTTGAGGACGACCCCTACCCCACCTTCCTTCCTCTACAGATTTATATGCTCTCCATGTCATTCTACTTTGATCCATTCTCTCTAAATGACCAAGCCACCTCAACAACCCCTATTCAGCCCTCTGACTAATACTTTTATTAACTCCACACCTCCTAATTTCCACACTCCGAATTTTCTGCAAAATATTTACACCACACATTGCCCTTAGACTGGACATCTTCACTGCCTCCAACCATCTCCTTACTACAGCATTTACCACCCAAGCTTCATACCCATATAAGAGTGTTGGTACCACTATACTTTCATACATTCCCTTCTTTGCCTCCATAGATAATGTTTTTTTTTTTTGTCTCCACATATACCTCAATGCACCACTTGCCTTTTTTCCTTCATCAGTTCTGTGATTAGTCTTATCCTTCATAAATCCATCCGCTGACACGTCAACTCCCAAATATCTGAAAACATTCACTTCTTCCATACTCCTCTCCAATGTGATACCCAATTTTTCTTTATCTAAATCATTTGATACCCTCATCACCTTACTCTTTTCTATGTTTACTTTCAACTTTCTACCTTTACACACACTCCCAAACCTGTCCACCAACCTTTGCAATTTTTCTTTAGAATCTCCCATAAGCACAGTATCATCAGCAAAAAGTAACTGTGTCAATTCCCATTTTGTATTTGATTCCCCATAATTTAATCCCACCCCTCTCCTGAACACCCTATCATTTACCCCCGCCGAGCATGCGGAGGCTAGACAGGAAGTTGCAGGTAGGGATCCACCGGCTGCTACTTGGCTACCCTACTGCCAGAAGACTCATCGAACGCGTGCGAGGGGAGCGCTGCTGCCATTGCAACCAGATGGTCCCCAAGCCACTAGTGCACTACCTCCTCGACTGCCCCGCGACGGTGCCCCTCCGATGGAGGCACTTCCCAATGGCGCCTGGGGACCCAACCCGAGAAGACACCGCAGCCTGGCTGGTGTACCTGGCCGTCCGAGACCTGGGAACTCTCACCCCTGTCCTGGCTGCCCACCCACCGCCTCGATGACGACACCACATACAAATGAGGATTCGCCACTACCTCTCCATCTGGTGACTCTCCTACTCTTCCTTTCTATTACTCCCCTACCTCCCCTTCCCCACCGCTTAAAAAAAAAAAAAAAATCCAATGGAGCCTGTACCTGTTTATTAGGTAAAAGTCTGAACTTACCTAGAGCCCATGCCACACAACCAACAGTTTGATGGGGCAACAAGTGCCCGAAGACCCTGGGCCCTAGAGACGCCTGCTGATGAAGCCCAAGTGGACGCCTGCTGATGAAGATGAGAAGCGAGATGACACTCCCCTCCGGGAAGTCGCCACAAGAGAGATGATGATGTTACCCTCCAGCCGGAGGGCCCAAGAAAGAAGACAGAAGAAAGAAGAAAGAAGATGAATGACACCCCCAACCGGGGGCCACAGCCGGGTCGCCATATGGAGAAGACCCGGGCCGGAAGTACCGGCGAATCTCTAATGAATGAATGAATGAACCTATCATTTACTTCTTTTACAACCCCATCTATAAATATATTAAACAACTGTGGTGACATTACACATCCCTGTCTAAGACCTACTTTTACTGGGAAGTAGTCTCCCTCTCTTCTACACACACTAACCTGAGCCTCACTATCCTCATAAAAACACTTTACAGCATTTAGTAACTTACTATCTATTCCTTATACTTGCAACATCTGCCACATTGTTCCCCTATCCACTCTATCATATGCCTTTTCTAAATCCATAAATGCAATGAAAACTTCCCTACCTTTATCTAAATACTGTTCACATATATGCTTCAATGTAAACACTTGATCTACACATCCTCTACCCACTCTAAAACCTCCTTGCTTATCTGAAATCCTACATTCTGTCTTGCCTCTAATTCTTTCAATAATAACCCTACCATACACTTTTCCTGGTATACTCAGTATACTAATTCCTCTATAATTTTTACAATCTCTTTTGTCCCCCTTCCCTTTATATAAAGGAACTATACATGCTCTCTGCCAATCCCTAGGTACCTTTCCCTCTTTCATACATTTATGAAACAAAAATACCAACCACTCTTAACACGATATCCCTCCCCCTGCTTTTAACATTTCTGTCGTGATCCTGTCAGCTCCAGCTGCTTTACCCCCTTTCATTCTACATAATGCCTCACGCACCTCCTTCACACTCACATCCTGTTCTTCTTCACTCCTAAAAGATGGTATACCTCCCTGGCCAGTGCATTAAATTACCGCCTCCCTTTCTTTCTTGACTTTAAAAGTTCCTCAAAATATTCCTGCCATCTACCCAATACAGTGGTCCCTCGATAATCGTCAGGCTCGATAGTCATCCTTTTCAGAAATTGTCGCGTTATTTTCGTCCAAACATTGGCTTGCAAATGGTCGGTTGACTCGCTAATCATCGTTCGTCTTGGACGCGTACTCACGGCTCTGAGCCGCCTCGGCCTCCCTTCCCAGCCAGTGTGCCATTGTTTACCAGTGAGCGATGGTCCCCTCACTTGTTCATACGAAATATTTCATAATACTATTCCATTCATTTTAATGCTTGCAAGTGCTAAATAAGCTACCATGGTTCCAAAGAAAGCTCCTAGTGCCAAGCCTCTGGTAAAGAAAGTGAGAAATACGATTGAATTTAAGAAAAAATCATTGAACAGTATGAAAGTGGCGTACGTGTGGCCGAGCTGGCCAGAATGTATAACAAATCCTGTACAACCATATCTTCCATCGTTGCCAAGAAAAAGGAAATCAAGGAAGCTGTTGTTGCAAAGGGTGTAAATATGGTGACAAAAATGAGATCACCAGTCCTCGAAGATATTGAGAAGTTATTATTGGTGTGGATAAACGAGAAACAATTAGCAGGAGATAGTCTTATGACATCGATTATTTGTGAAAAGGCTAGGCAGTTGCATGATGATCTGGTAAAGAAATTGCCTGCAACGAGTACTGATATTTGTGAATTTAAGGCCAACAAAGGTTGGTTTGAGAGATTTAAGAACCGTAGTGGCATACACAGTGTGATAAGGCATGGCGAGGCTGCCAGTTCGGACAAAATTGCAGCTACAAAATTCGTAAGTGAATTCAAGGAGTACATAGAGGCTGAAGGACTGAAACCTGAACAAATGTTTAATTGTGACGAAACAGGCCTCTTTTGGAAGAAAATGCCAAAGAGGACCTACATTACTCAGGAGGAAAAGGGACTGCCAGGACACAAGCCTATGAAAGACAGGCTGACGCTCATGTTCTGTGCTAATGCTAGTGGGGATTTTGAAGTGAAACCGTTACTAGTGTATCATTCTGAAAATCCCAGAGTGTTCAGGAAAAACAATATTATGAAGAGTAAATTGTGTGTGTTTTGGAGATTTAATAACAAGGCATGAGTCACGAGGGAAATTTTCGTCGAGTGGTTTAATGAAGTGTTTGGCCCTAGCATGAAGAATTACCTCCTGGAAAAGAAATTGGATCTCAAGTGCCTCCTAGTAATGGACAATTCACCTGCTCATCCTTCAAACTTGGATGACCTAATTCTGCAGGAGTTTGGGTTCATCACAGTAAAGTTCTTGCCCCCGAATACCATTCCTCTCCTCCAGCCCATGGACCAGCAGGTCATTTCAAAGTTTAAAAAGCTCTACATCAAAGCAATGTTTCAAAGGTTCTTTAACCCTTTGACTGTTTTGGTCGTATATATACATCTTACGAGGTACTGTGTTTGATGTACATATACTCATAAATTCTAGTGGCTTCAAATCGAGCAGGAGAAAGCTGGTAGGCCCACATGTGAGAGAATGGGTCTGTGTCGTCATTGTGAACCATATAAAAAAAATCCTGGAGCAAGCAGTGCATAATGAGAAAAAAAAAACTCCGATCATTTTTTTAATTAAAATGCCAACTTTGTGGTCTATTTTCATATAGTGTTTATGGTTGTATTCTCGTTTTCTTGGTCTCATTTGATAGAATGGAAAACATATTATAGAAATGGGGTGATTTTGATTGGTTTTACTATAAAAAGAACCTGGAAATGGAGCTCAAAGTAGGGGAAATATTTAATTTTTGCCGATGTTCAAAAGTAAAGAAATGATGTCATTGTCCAATAAATGTCCAACTAGCCATTCTCATATGCAGTCATGAATGGGTTGACATTATTTGTACAATTATTACAGTATTGCAGTAGTCTGCATAACGGTAAATCTTCTATTTTTTACTTGAATAAAAATTCATAATAGAAAGCAAGAGTAATATCAGAGGGGCCTGGAGACATGACTGATGAACAAAGAAAGTGTTATTTTAGAGCCAGGAATGTCTGCATTGTTCATTCTGGACCTTATTTTGAAATTGTCATATTTTTTAATTTTCATGAAATTGGCCAAATTGCAAATTTCTGACCACATTATTGGGTATTTGAAATCGGTAAATGGGCAGTTTCTTGTACTCAATCGATAGAAAAAAAGGAGTTTGGTTGACTGGAACAATGGAATTAGCTGAAAATAGGGCTCAAAGTGGGCGAAATCACCGATTTGTAAATATCGCTGAGGTCACTAACTTTGTGAGAGCGTAATTCCGTCAGTTTTCCATCAAATTTTGTTTTTTTTGGTGTCATTACAATCGGGAAAAGATTCTTTATCATTTCATGAGAATTTTTTTTTTTTTTTTTTTAAATTTTGCGACACGAGGAGACACCTCAGGTTTGGGGGTTGCAACAGTCAAAGGGTTAAGGTGACCTCAGACACTCACTTCACCCTAAGAGATTTTTGGAAAGAACATTTCAGTATCCTCCATTGCATAAGCCTTATAGGTAAGGCTTGGGAGGGAGTGACTACCAGGACTTTGAACTCTGCTTGGAGAAAATTGTGGCCAGATTGTGTCCACAAGAGGGATTTTGAAGGGTTTGTGGCTGACCCTGATGAGCCTACGTCAGTTGTGAACTCTATTGTGGCATTGGGGAGTTCCATGGGGTTGGATGTGAGTCTGAAGGATGTGGAAGAGTTGTTGGAGGACCACAACGAAGAGCTAACCACTGAGGAGTTGCAAGAGCTTCAGCAGGAACAGCAACAGACTGCAGCTCAGAATCTTGCTGCAGAGGAGGAGGAAGAGAGATGGAAGAAGGTGCCTTCTTCAGAAACTAAGGAGCTTTTTGAAATGTGGGATAGGATGGAAAGATTTATGGAGAAACATCACCCTGAGAAGGATGTTGCAAGCCATATCGGCAGCTTGTACAGTGACAGAGTCTTGGCCCATTTTAGGGAAGTTTTAAAGAGACGCCAGAAACAGAGCTCTCTGGACACTTTTTTTGCGAGACAGGACTCCAGTGACTCTCAAGCTGGTCCTAGTGGCATTAAGAAACAGAGAAGAGAAGTAACCCCAAAAAAGGACTTGGTACCTGAGGTGTTGATGGAAGGGGATTCTCCTTCCAAACAGTAACTAATCCAATCTCTCTCCTCCTCCAGTCTTTCATACACTAAGAAGAATTGCCAATAAAGGTAAGTGTTATGCTGTTAATGTTTCATTCATCATGTCCCATTGTATTGTTTATGTACTACATCTATATTTCATGTAAAAAATTTTTTTGTTTTAATACTTCTGGGTGTCAGGAACGTATTACAGTGGACCCTCGAGTTTCGGCAGCCTCGACTTTCATGAAATTCGACCTTCGGCGAGTTTTTTGGGCAAAATTTAGCCTTGAGTTTCGTGATTAGACTCATGTTTCGGCGACCGTCCGGTACCTGTCCGCCCGTCACCTCGCACACCAAGCCAGTCTCCCACGCCATTGATGCTCAGTGTGCCATTGTTTACCAACACGTGACCATCACCCCGCAGGTTCATACAATACATTTCATAATAATCCATTGTTTTTTGTGCTTGCAACTGCTAAATAGGTCATCATGGACCCAAGGAAAGCTAGAGCAAGCCCTTTGGTAAATAAAGTGAGGAGCACGATCCAGAGGGATTTTGAAGGATTTGAGGCAGACCCTGTCCCTGCCGACCCTCTGCCTGTTGTGGAAGGTGTTGTGGCATTGGGCAAGTCCATGGGGTTGGAGGTGAGTGACAGGGATGTGGAAGAGTTCGTGGAGGACCACAGGGAAGAGCTAACCACTGACGAACTGCAAGAGCTTCAACTGGAACAGCATCAGACCACAGCCGAGGAATTTGCTTCAGAGGAGGAGGAAGAGGGAGTGGATGAGGTGCCTTCTTCAGAGATTAAGGAGATTTGTGCCAAGTGGAATAAGTTGCAAAGTTTTGTTGAAAAGTATCACCCTGACCAAGCTGAAACAAGCCATATCTGCAACATGTACAATGACAGTGTTGTGTCCCACTTCAGGAAAATCTTAAAGAAATGCCAGAAAAAGACCTCTCTGGACAGATATTTTGTGTGACAGGGGTCCAGTGACTCTCAAGTTGTTCCCAGTGGCATTAAAAGAAGAAGGGAAGTAACCCCAGATAAGGACTTGCTACCTAAAGTCCTAATGGAAGGAGATTTTCCTTCCTAGCAATAGTGTACACCCTCCTATCCCCTCCTCCCGTCTTCCATCCACCCAGAAGTCTTCAGTAAAGGTAAGTGTAATTTTATTATTATGTTTTATATGCATGTACTTGATTTCTCATTGATTTCAGTATATAAATCTTTATTTAATTTGAAAAAAAAATATTTTATTTTAATATTTTTGGGTGTCTGGAACGGATTAATTTTATTTCCATTATTTCTTATGGGGAAAATGGTTTCGAGTTTCGTGAATTTTGACTTTCGGCAGGCTCTCTGGAACGGATTAATCACGAAACTTGGGGGTCCACTGTAAATGTATTTACATTATTTTTTATGGGGAAAATTTATTTGAAAATCGTCTATTTCGATAATCATCGCACTTCCAGAAACGGATTAACGACGATTAACAAGTGACCACTGCACCTCCATCTCCCCATCTACTAACTCCCCTACTCTCTTTTTAACTGACAAATCCATTCATTCCCTAGGCTTTCTTAACTTGTTTAACTCACTCCAAAATTTTTTCTTATTTTCATTAAAATTTCTTGACAGTGCCTCTCCCACTCTATCATCTGCTCTCCTTTTGCACTCTCTCACTACTCACTTCACCTTTCTTTTACTCTCCATATACATACTCTACTCTTCTTATAACAATTATTATAATAATTATTATTATTATATACATGGTGGTGGTGAGCTCTTGATCTAGGGAATTGGATCTGTGCTCCAGTTCCCTACATTAATAATAATTATAGTAATAATAATAATAATAATAATGATAATTATAATATGTATGTATTAATAATAATAATTATAATACGTATGTACTAAGAATAATAATAATAATTATAATAATAATATGTACAATGTATTAGTAATAATAATAATAATACAATATAATTGTAATAATAATAATAATATGTTGTCATTTTTAGACATTTTTTTCATATTTTTGTGCCAAATGCTTCAAAATACAAATTGGTAACCCTCTGGGTGGCTGTAGGTACTGCTAGACCACAGCTATCTCAGTGCCAGCCAAGGGTCAAAAGAAAGAGGAGGTGTGCTGCTCTGAGTGATCACAGCAAACCCTTGGGATGCGTAATTTTGTCTTATATTGTACAAATTTCTTACACAATGCCTCACCCAAAGAGACAGTATTCGCGTACAATCAGCAAAAAGCTCAGGAAGCGATTAGAAACTATGAAAAAAGCTAGAGAAATGAAGAAGGCAGCAGCAGAGAGTGAGGCAGCTGGCCACCACCACCCACTGTGGCTGCCTCCGCCACCACCACAAGCACTGTGGCCGCTGCCGCTGCGACCACCACCACTGTGGCCACAGTGATCATGTCTTCACCTATACATATATACATGTACATCTGTCTTGACCACACCTGTGATTACATATGTGACAACCTCACCACTAATCATAGATAAACACAAGCTAGGTGTGGGGTTATGGACTGGGAAGATACTAGAGTGGGAGAGTAAACGGCAGATGCTTTCTGCCGCTGCCAGCGTTGCCATCACTTGACATATTATGGCCTATTTTACTCATTCTAGAGTATATATCATGTTTCTATGTTATTAATATTGTTCACTATGTCATATTAGATGAATTGTGATAGATAACTAAGCCGTAGAGTTGATCTTAGCATTATTTTGTCATGCCTCCTGAGAGGCTGTAACGGATTAATTGCATTTCAATTAATTTCAGTGAGGAAAATTGACTCAGCATACGAACAAATCAGGATACGAACAAGGTCACAAAACGGATTAAATTTGTAAGCTGAGGTTCCACTGTACTAATGGGAGGTAGTCAAGGTGGAGGTCTATAAGCACAGTGCAACCCTGGTTATTGGCTGTAATCCGTTCCAAAAGGTTGGCCTAAATCTGAAATGGCCTAAAACCAAATCAATATTTCCCATAAGAAATAATGTGAATACAATTAATCCATTCCAGTCACCCAGAAATATTAACAAAAAATACATTTTTTAAAGATCAACTAAAGTTTTACACAAAACAATGAGAAAGAAATACAGCAGTGATTTTTATAATAAATGAACATTACATACCTGTATTGAAGAGTCTTGTTGGCATATGGAAGAAGGTGAGGGGGAGAGAGGGAGGACTGATTATTGTTTGGAAGGGGAATCCCCCTCCATAAGGACTTCAGGTATCAAAGCCCTCTCTGGGGCTACTTCCCTTCTTTGTCTTTTACTGGCACTAGGACCAGCTTGAGAGTCGCAGTACCCCTGTCGCACAAAAATCTGTCCAGAGAAGTCTGTTTCTGGCATTTCTTTAAGATTTACCTGAAGTGGGACAAGGTTTTGTCACAGAACATGTTGCAGACACAGCTTGCAACAGCTTTGTTAGGGTGATAATTCTTCGCAAAACTCTGCAACTCACTCCACTTTACACACATGTCCTTAATCACTGAAGAAATTGCTTTTTTTTTCAGTGTTCCTGTATGAAACTAGTGGTCTAGTTTGGTTAGCCTCACAACACTCTGTTTTCTTTTATCCCAGGACCTCAGGGGAAAAATGGGAAGATATGTTGAGAGCAGTAATTATTTTATGTCGCTACTGGCCGTAAACACTCATCATATACGTATGATATATTGTGTGATATACGTATGATATATACGTATGATATATCGTGTTTCTATAAGTAAGTTTATTTAGGTTTGCCCACATACAATTACATAGATCATCATACATAGCAGTTACATAGTTACATAGATTATCATACATAGCAGCATATGTATAGAGAAGCTAGGATAACCCAAAAATATCAGACAGAGTAACTTATTTCCAATGTATTTCTATGTTGTTTATATTGTTTATTACGAGTTCTTTCTTGAATTCTATCGTGTTTCTCACCTTCTTTACCAAAGGGCTGGCACTCTGAACTTTCTTTGGCCCCATGTTACAGTCAGTGATAAAACACCAGAAACAATGGATGAAGCCGCGTGCAGACTGAGTGTGATATACGTGCAGACTGAGTGTGATGTGCGTGAGGAAGAGCGTCACCGATCAATGGTAACGCACCTCATACGGCTTATTTCCAAGAGCATGGCCGATATCCGGAGCAAAATTTTGCTGATAAAAGTGCTCGATTTCCGAATTGGATGATTTCTGTGACGGCCTATAACTGGGGTTCCACTGTATAATAATCTTGAGGTTGCACATAATAAAAACAATATTAAAAATAATGGTTCAGGCAGTAATATTTCGTGGATTGGCAGAAGTTAAAAGCCTAGAGGTCACATAATATAACTAATTAGCAGATGTTTTGGTTGATTTGGTTAATATTGAGAATAAGATGATTTTTTAGCAAAGTCCTAAATTTGTAAGTTGGGGGATCCTTTACCGGTTCCAGTAGCGAGTTCCAGATCTTTGTGCTCTTTATGTGCATAGCATTTTTGCATAGTGTGAGACTGACACATGGGGTATTGAAGAGTGCCTTATGCCTTGTATTGTGACTGTGCATTCTGTGACACCAGCCATGCCATGCTCAGCACCCACAACAAAGGCCAAACATACACAACAACCTTCCATTTGTTGGTTCTCTAAACCATTCATCTACATTCCTGTCTGACACAGCAACATCTTGGGATCTTAATACAAGGAGTTCTTCAACTTGCCTAACCCTTGGGCATGACCTGCTTCCACATTCATCAAATATGATACCACCTATGACTGCTGCACCTCTCCTGCCTACAGTATATAAGCCATTTCTTCGCACATATGCTGTATTCTTTTCAAGATTGATGGACTGATCACATTGACTCAAGGCTGAGGGGCTGATTACCTCAAACTACTCCTGCTCTTCACCATTCTCCTTTGTATGGACTGATGAAGCACAAGTGTCTAATTTATCAACTTGTCTGTTCTCTGAACCATTCATCTACAAACCTTCCACTAGCTATAGCAGTTTTAGGAATGTGTTCAGTGACTATGTATGTGTAAATATATATTATAGAACAATAGTAACAAACCACTTTTTATATTGTTGGTTTGTGTAAACAGGTTTTGTAAACATTGTAAAGATGATAATATTTGTGCAGTTATTATGTTGCATACAATGAGTGGATATACAGTAGACCATCATTTAGCATGAGTTTATTTGGCACTATTTGGATATAGCACGATTGAAGACTTGCAGCACAATTTTATATAATACTTTGTAAAATTAATTTAACACGGTTCAGTTTGCGGGAAGGAAAAAAAAAAATCCCTTTTCCTCAAGCGGCCACCTTGTTGTGGGTCAGCGGGGAAGACCTCCTGCCATCCCCTACCACCCCCCGACACCACCCCACCATCCCAGCATTCGTACTTCATACGTGTCCAGTCCTTCACTGCTTCAAGCTAGCTGTGTTTGTAAATTGTGTTTTGATCTTTTAATTACTATATTTTGTATCTGCCAAGCAATCATGACACCTAGTAGGCATACCAGTGTTGCTGAAAGTGGCAAGAAAAGGTGTAAGCATTTAAGTCTTAGAATTAACGAAGAAAACAAAGATATTAGACAAGAGATAACCTGTGGCGTAATGAAGTGTTACTTTTTATACATTAAAAGAGATAAACATAAGTTTGTGTGACTGACTAACTGATTGACTTACTGATTGACTGAGTGACTGACTTACTGAATGACTGCCTGGATTACTTACTGAATGACTGACTGACTGAATGACTTACTGAATGATTGAATGACTTACTGACTTGACTGACTCAACGATTTGACTGACTGACTGAATGACTTGACTGACTTATTGAATGACTTGACTGACTGACTTGACTGAATAACTTACTAACTTGACTGACATGACATACTGACTTGACTGACTGAATGACTTGACTTACTGACTTGACTGAGTGAGTGACTTGACTGACTAACTGAATGACTTAGACACTCCAGTACAACCATTGACTTCAGTACAAGAACCTCTGCCATCCATCTCAGCAGAGTAGGGCCACAGCATAACCCCACTCTCTTAACAATCATCCACAAACACCAGCACCCACAATTTAAGGTAAGAAATACTGTTACAGTGGAACCTCGGCTTATGAACTTAATCCGTTCCGTGACTTTGTTCGTATCCTGATTTGTTCGTATGCTGAGTCAATTTTCCTCATTTAAATTAATTGAAATGCAATTAATCCATTCCAGCCTCTCAGTAGGCATGACAAAATAATGTTAATATCAACTCTGTGGCTTAGTTATCTATCACAATTCATCTAATATGACATAAACAATATTAATAACATAGAAGCATGATATATACTCTAGAATGAATAAAATAGGCCATAATATAGGGAGTGATGGCAATGCCGGTGGCAGCATCCTGCCATCATGTACTCTCTCACTCTCTTCCCAGTCCATAACCCCCCACCTTGCTTGTGTTTAGATATGATTAGTGGTGAAGTTGTCACATATGTAACCACAGGTGTGGACAAGACAGATGTATATACAGTGGACCCCCGATTAACGATATTTTTTCACTCCAGAAGTATGTTCACGTGCCAGTACTTACCGAATTTGTTCCCATAAGGAATATTGTGAAGTAGATTAGTCCATTTCAGACCCCCAAACATACATGTACAAACACACTTACATAAATACACTTACATAATTGGTCGCATTCGGAGGTGATCGTTATGCGGGGGTCCACTGTATAGGTGAAGGCATGATCACAGTGGTGGTGGTCGCAGCGGCAGCAGTGGCCACAGTGCTTGTGGTGGTGGCAGAGGCAGCCACAGTGGTGGTGGTGGCCAGCTGCCTCACTCTGCTGCTGCCTTCTTCGTTTCTCTAGCTTTTTTTCAGTTTGTAATCGCTTCCTGAGCTTCTTGCTGACTTTACGCGAATACTGTCTATTTGGGTGAGGCACTGTGTAAGAAATTTGTACAATATAAGACAAAATTACACATCCCAAGGGTCTGCTGTGGTCACTCAGAGCAGCTCACTTCCCTTCCTTTAGACCCTTGGCCGGCACTGTGATAGCCATTGTCTCGCAGTAGCTACAGCCACCCAGAGAGTTACCAATTTGTATTTTGAAGCATTTGGCACAAAAATATGAAAAAAAAATTGCGAGAAATATCTAAAAATGACAACATATTATTACTATTATATTATATTATTATTGTTATAATTATTATTCTTAGTACGTACATATTATAATTATTATTATTAATGCATACATATTATAATTATTATTAATTTAGGGAACTGGAGCACAGATCCAATTCCCTAGATCAAGAGCCCATCACCACATACATACTAATAATAATTTTTATAATAATAATAATAAATACAATATAATAGTAATAATAATAAGTGATACAAGGAGGGAAGAGTATATGGAGAGAAAAAGAGAGGCTAAGAGAGCGGTGAAGCAATGTAAAAAGAGAGCAAATAAGAGAGTGGGTGAGATGTTATCAACAAATTTTGTTGAAAATAAGAAAAAGTTTTGGAGTGAGGTTAATAAGTTGAGGAAGCCTTGGGAACAAATGGATTTGACAGTTAAAAATAGGAGAGGAGAGTTATTAAAGGAAGAGTTAGAGGTATCAGAAAGATGGAGGGAATATTTTGAGGAAGTGTTAAATGTTGATGAAGATAGGGAGACTGTGATTTCGTGTATAGGGCATGGAGGAATAACATCTTGCCCCTGACACTTATTGTATTGTCTCTTAACATGCTAGTGACACCCCTGCTTTTCATTGGGGAGATGTTGCATCGTCTGTCGAGTCTTTTGCTTTCGTTGTGAGTGATTTTCGTGTGCAAGTTCGGTACTAGTCCCTCTAGGATTTTCCAGGTATATATAATCATGTATCTCTCCCGCCTGCATTCCAGGGAGTACAGGTTCAGGAACTTCAAGCGCTCCCAGTAATTGAGCTGTTTTATCTCCGTTATGCGTGCCGTGAAGGTTCTCTGTACATTTTCTAGGTCAGCAATTTCACCTGCCTTGAAAGATCCTGTTAGTGTGCAGCAATATTTCAGCCTAGATAGAACAAGCAACCTGAAGAGTGTCATCATGGGCTTGGCATCCCTAGTTTTGAAGGTTCTCATTATCCATCCTGTCATTTTTCTAGCAGATGTGACTGATACAATGTTATGGTCCTTGATGGTGAGATCCTCTGACATGATCACTCCCAGGTCTTTGATATAGGGGATATAGTTTTGGAGTGGTTGGTGCTATTATTTAATAAATGTATGGAAGAGGGTAAGGTACCTAGGGATTGGCAGAGAGCGTGCATAGTTCCTTCGTATATAGGCAAAGGGGATAAAAAAGGGTGCAAAAATTATAGGGGAATAAGTCTGTTGAGTATACCTGGTAAAGTGTATGGTCGAGTTATTATTGAAAGAATTAAGAGTAAGAGAGTAGGATAGCAGATGAACAAGGAGGCTTTAGGAAAGGGAGGGGGTGTGTAGACCAAGTGTTTACAGTGAAACGTATAGGTGAACAGTATTTAGATAAGGGTAAAGAGGTTTTTGTGGCATTTATGGATTTAGAAAAGGCATATGACAGGGTGGATAGGGGGGCAATGTGGCAGACGTTGCAGGTCTATGGTACAGGAGGTAGGTTACTGAAAGCAGTGAAGAGTTTTTACGAGGATAATGAGGCTCAGGTTAGAGTATGTAGGAGAGAGGGAGATTATTTCCCAGTAAAAGTAGGCCTTAGACAAGGATGTGTGATGTCACTGTGGTTGTTCAATATATTTACAGATGGGGTTGTAAGAGAAGTGAATGCTAGGGCCTTGGCAAGAGGTGTGGAGTTAAAAGATGAAGAATCAAGCACAAAGTGGAGTTGTCACAGTTGCTCTTTGCTGATGACACTGTGCTCTTGGGAGATTCTGAAGAGAAGTTGCAGAGGTTGGTGGATGAATTTGATAGGGTATGTAAAAGAAGAAAATTAAAAGTGAATATAGGAAAGAGTAAGGTTATGAGGATAACAATAAGATTAAGTGACAAAAGACTGGATATCAGATTGGAGGGAGAGAGTATGGAGGAGGTGAATGTATTCAGATATTTAAGAGTGGACGTGTCAGCAGACGGGTCTATGAAGGATGAGGTGAATCACAGAATTGATGAGGGGTAAAGGGTGAGTGGTGCACTTAGGAGTCTGTGGAGACAAAGAACTTTGTCCGTGGAAGCAAAAAGGGGAATGTATGAGAGTATAGTTGTACCAACACTTTTGTATGGGTTTGAAGCATGGGTGATGAATGTTTCAATGAGGAGAAGGCTGGAGGCAGTGGAGATGTCATGTCTGAGGGCAGTGTTTGGTGTGAATATAATGCAGAGAATTCATAGTTCGGAAATTAGAAGGTGTGGGATTACCAAAACTATTATCCAGAGGGCTAAGGAAGGGTTGTTGAGGTGGTTCAGACATATAGAGAGAATGGAATAAAACAGAATGGCTTTGAGAGTGTATAAATCTGTAGTGGAGGGAAGGCAGGGTAGGGGTTGGCCTAGGAAGGGTTGGAGGGAGGGGGGGTAAAGGAAGTTTTGTGTGCAAGGGGCTTGGACTTCTACCAAGCGTGCATGAGCGTATTTGATAGGAGTGAATGGAGACAAATGGTTTTTAATACTTGACGTGCTGTTGGAGTGTGAACAAAGTAACATTTATGAAAGGATTCAGGGAAACCGGCAGGCCGGACTTGAGTCCTGGAGATGGAAAGTACAGTGCCTGCACTCTGAAGGAGGGGTGTTAATGTTGCAGTTTTATAACTGTAGTGTAAAGCACCCCTCTGGCAAGACAGTGATGGAGTGAATGATGATGAAAGTTTTTCTTTTTCGGGCCACCCTTCCTTGGTGGGAATTTGCCAATGTGTTAATAATAATAATAATTAATAATAATAATAATAATAATAATAATAATAATAATAAGAAGAAGAACAGTAAGGAGAAACTTCAGTTGCTGCCAGTAGTTGGTGCCACCATCAGCAAAACAATGGTAACCACTACTAGTACTCTTTTCATCTGTCTAAACTTAAGTACAGTGGACCCCCGCATAGCGACTTTAATCTGTGCAAGAGGGCTGATTGTTATGCGAAATGTTCGGTATGCGAATGAATTTTCCCCATAAGAAATAATGGAAATCAAATTAATCCGTGCAAGACACCCAAAAGTATGAAAAAAAAATTTTTACCACATGAAATATACATTTTCCTACACACAAAGAGAAGGATACATGCACAATAGTAGAGTAGTACATGCACAATATATATTGTGCATGTACTACTCTACTAAATGAAGAATAAATGACACTTACCTTTATTGAAGATGCAGCAATGACTGATGAGACACTGTGTCCTGGGAGTGCCTTTTCCTCCTGAGTACTGTAGGTCCTGTTTGGCATTTTCTTCCAGAACAGGCCTTATCACACTGTGTATGCCACTACGATTCTTAAATCTCTCAAACCAACCTTTGCTGGCTTTAAATTCACCAATATGAGCACTAGTTCCAGGCATTTTTCCCTGTTCACCTGGGTGTTAGTCGACTGGTGTGGGTTGCATCCTGGGAGACAAGATTAAGGACCCCAATGGAAATAAGTTAGACAGTCTTCGATGACACACTTTTTTGGGTTATCCTAGGTGGCAAATCCTCTGGGGTTAATTATTTCTTGGTATAATCAATAAGCCACACCAACAACGGTGCTTGTAGATGAATGGTTCAGAGAACCGACATGTTGATAAATTAGACACATGTGCAACTCTTGGGTATCTTTATTGAGGAAACGTTTCGCCACACAGTGGCTTCATCAGTCCATACAAAGGAGAATCTTGAAGAACAGGAGGAGAATGAGGTAATCAGTCCCTCAACCTTGAGTCGATGTGGTCAGTCCATCAATCTTGAATAGAATACGGCATACGTGCTGAGAAGGAGTTTATAAACCGTTGGCAGGAGAGGTGCAGCAGTCATAGGTCGTGTAACATTTGTTCAATGTTGAAGTAGGTCGTGCCCAAGAATTAGGCAAGCGAAGAATTCCCAAGTATTAAGATCCCATTCATCTACAAACCTGTCAGACACTGCAACTTCTTGGGATCTTAATACTTGGGAATTCTTCGCTTGCCTAATTCTTGGGCACGACCTACTTCAACATTGAACAAATGTTACACGACCTTGACTGCTGCACCTTCTCAGCACGTATGCCGTATTCTATTCAAGATTGATGGACTGACCACATCGACTCAAGGTTGAGGACTGATTACCTCATTCTCCTCCTGTTCTTCAAGATTCTCCTTTGTATGGACTGATGAAGCCACTGTGTGGCGAAACGTTTCCTCAATAAAGATACCCAAGAGTTGCACATGTGTCTAATTTATCAACAACGGTGCTACAGCAGCAGCAGCAGTTGACGGTGGTACAGCAGCAACAGACGATGCTACAGCAGCAACAGACGATGCTACAGCAGCAGCAGACGATGCTACAGCAGCAACAGACGATGTTTCAGCAGAAGCAGACGATGCTACAGCAGCAGCAGACGATGCTACAGCAGCAGCAGACGATGCTACAGCAGCAGCAGACGATGCTACAGCAGCAGCAGACGGTACTACAGCAGCAGCAGCAGCTGACGGTGGTACAACAGCAGCAGCAGCTGACAGTGCAGCAGCAGCTGACAGTGCAGCAGCAGCTGACAGTGCAGCAGCAGCTGACAGTGCAGCAGCAGCTGTACCACCAATAGTAGCGATGGTTGATTGGGGTTTATTATACAACCTGGCCAGCTCGGAGACACGCACTCCACTTTCATACTTATCAATGATCTTTTTCTTCATCTCTATAGTAATTCTCACCCTTATTGCTGTAGGGTTGGCACTAGAAGCTTTCTTGGGGCCCATGGTCACTTATTTTCCAGAAAAAATCACCAAAAACACTGTAATAATACGAAATGTTCCGATTGTATGCTTGGATGTTACCGCGGAGGCTGGCTGGTAAACAATGCCACCGGCGGAGCATGTGAGCGTGGCTCAGGCCGCACATTGGACGCGTCTTGGACGAAGAGCGGTGAGCGGGTTTTTGGGCGGTATACGAGGCAAAATTTTTGTGAAAATAGCGAGCGGTATGCGGATTGGACGGTATGCGATGCGTGCGGTATGCGGGGGTCCACTGTAATCTATTAGTACGTATTAGCTTAAGTCTGCCCAAAATGCTTTGGCATGATAGTGACTTTCTTTGCTCCACTCATATTATGATATGTAAACATACATTGTAACCTTTGCAAAGAAATAGTAGATATTTTATTTATTTATTTATTTTTGGAACCTCCCTTGAGGGAGAAGTTCACATCCTGAAATTTAGTTCGTATCCAGAAGCAAAAATTTGACTGAACGACGGTTAGTATCCTGAAAAATTCTCGTGGTGGGGCGTTCATAAGCCTAGGTTCCACTGTACAGTGGAACCTAGGCTTATGAACTCCCCAATGTATGTTTACATATCATAATATGAGTGGAGCAAAGAAAGCCACTATCATGCCAAAGCATTTTGGGCAGACTTAAACTAATACGTACTAATAGATTACTTAAGTTTAGACAGATGAGAAGAGTACTAGTAGTGGTTACCATTGTTTTGCTGATGGTGGCACCAACTACTGGCAGCAATTGAAGTTTCTCCTTACTGTTCTTCTTCTTCTTCTTATTATTATTATTAATTATTATTATTATTATTAACACATCGGCCAATTCCCACCAAGGCAGGGTGGCCCGAAAAAGAAAAACTTTCATCATCATTCACTCCATCACTGTCTTGCCAGAGGGGTGCTTTAAACTACAGTTATAAAACTGCAACATTAACACCCCTCCTTCAGAGTGTAGACACTGTACTTTCCATCTCCAGGACTCAAGTCCGGCCTGCCGGTTTCCCTGAATCCTTTCAGGATATTTGAGGTTCCACTGTATAGTGGAACCTCAAATATCGAACTGCTCCCAACTCAACCAGTTATGTAAGTGTATTTTTGTAAGTGCTTTTTTAAGTGTATTTTTGAGGGGTCTGAAATGAACTTAATCTAATTTACATTATTCCTGATGGGAATAAACTCGTTCGGTAATGGCACTCGAACAACTGTCTGGAACGAAGAAAGTTCAATATTTGAGGTTCCACTGTATTTCTGTTACATTTTTAGTCTTAAGCAGTAAAAACAACATAATACATCACAACAATAAACTACAATTACATATTCACTTTTATTTTTGTAAGATATAGAAGCCTAAAAAAAAGTTGTTTAGCTTTTTTGGGGCTCTCAGGAATGTAACCCTATTTTTACCATAAGTTCTTCAGTTCATCTCACATGGTTTTACCTAACACGGTGTTTTCAGGAATGTAACTACCGTGTTAAATGACAGTTTGCTGTATATATATTATACATTATATTGGTCTCACAGGCCACAAAAGTTGCTTGAAAAATTAAAATGCATATTAAAAAATAAAAGAAAAAATACAGTAAAAGTAAAAATAATATTACCGAGTGAGCGGCAGTCAGCGGTTCACTTTATGTCAACTTTACGCCTCTGTATCTCAGTAAGTTCTGATCGCAATTTTTTTTTGTTTTAAAACACTCACAAAAATATTCTTAAGATTTTGGTAAGGAAAAATAATTTTTTGTTTCAAAAATTTTTTGACACAGAGCGAGAGTTTAGAATCAGGGGTCCCGACAATGAATGGGTTGAAGCTTGGCTCTAAATGCTATCGCTATGTCATTCTAGCTTTTTTATTTTATTAAAGAAATTACAAACATTCAGAAACCTTATTTATTTATTTATTTATTTGAACATGAAACAGTGAAGTACAAAAGAATATAGTTGAATGCAGCATGCCAAAGCCACTTGAATGCATAGCATTACGGGCAGGCTTAAAATTAACTTAAGATTAACTAAGCAATGATATATTCAGTGGTATAAAAATTATTGTAAAGCAGATAACAATTTAGTACAAATAAGTATTACAAAGACAGGTTATATGGTCATTTACTGTGTTGTTGTGTAATCAGTAGAATGGAGTATTATGTTAGGTAATGAAGTTAAATAGTAACAAAGTTTGATTGGGTCACAGGTTGACATTTATGAGATACAATAATGAGATACATATATGAGATACAATTTATGAGATACAATTATTCAGTATTTATTTAGTTGTGGGTGAGTAAGTGATTTTTGAGAAGAGACTTGAATTTATAAACAGACAGTGTTTCTTTTATATTCACAGGTAATGAATTCCAGATTTTAGGGCCTTTTATGTGCATTGAGTTTTTGCATAGTGTGCGATGGACACGAGGAACATCAAAGAGTGATCTGTGTCTTGTGTTATGGTCATGTGTTCTGTTGAGGTTGGTAAGGAGATGTTTGAGGGGAGGGTTTATGTCAGAGTTAAGTGTTCTTATGTATGTAGTAGGTGCAGTAATAAGTATGGATATTTTGTATTGTGAGTAGGTTTAGAGTTCTGAATATTGGTGGAGTGTGCTGTCTGTAGTGGGAATTTGTTATCATTCTGACTGCAGCCTTTTGTTGGGTGATTAGTGGTCTGAGATGGTTTATTGTTGTTGAGCCCCATGCACAAATTCCATAGGTGAGATAGAGGTAAATAAGTGAGTGATATAGGGCCAGGAGGGCTGACTGTGGAACATAGTACCGTATCTTCAATAGTATGCCTACTGTCTTTGGAATTTTTTTTGGAAATTTGTTGTACATGTGTTTGAAATTTGAGTCTATTATCAAGGTGGATTCCTAGGAATTTTCCCTCTGTGAGTTTTTTGTGATAGGTGATCCATTTATCATTATGTTAAGAGACACATCTGCAGCTCTGTTACCAAACTGAATGTAGTAGGTTTTGTCAATGTTTAGAGTAAGTTTGTTGGTCCTCATCCAGGTAGATATTTTTTGTAATTCGGTATTTACAGCATTGGCTAGCATGACTGGGCTCGGGTGGGAGTAGATGTATGTAGTGTCATCTGCAAATAGTGTGGGTTTGAGTAGTTGCGATGCATTTGGTAGGTCATTTATGTATATGAGAAAGAGAAGAGGGCCTAGGACACTTCCCTGTGGGACACCAACTGTAATTGGCTGTGCGGAAGAGTTTGCCCCATTTGTGTACACATATTGGCTTCTGTTGCTGAGGTATGACTTTAGGTAGTTGAGGGAGCGCCCTCTTATACCATAGTGCGACAATTTTATGTTGAGCAAGTCGTGGTCAACTGTATCGAAAGCTTTACGTAAGTCAATGAAGATCCTCAGTGGGACTTCTTTTTTCTCTATTGCAGTGTATATATGTTCTAGCATGTGTATAATAGCATCATAATATTTTTATTAGGCCTGACCCCAAATTGACAGGGGTTGAGTATGTTGTGGGAGATGAGGTAGGAATAGATACGCTTATAATTAAACAAAGGACAAAACTTGAAAAATGGAAATAATGAGGTTATATTTTTATAAAAAGACTATCAAGTATAAAGTAATAGGATGTAAAAAAAAAAAAACTATAAAAGAAAATCTGAGTCAGAAACATCTTTCTCTACTAGTTAAATAATCTGAAGTACATGTACATCCTTTGATAGTACTGTACTAAAAAGAATTCAAAGTTAAAGCTACAAAAAAAGTAAAAAGCAGTTGAACACCTAAAACAACTTAATAAATAATCATTTTAAAAGAAGTAACCTCTGTTAGGTACATAACCTTCCTTTTTCAGATTAAACTATTGTTTAATCAGATTTTTACCGACTCTGACTCCAGTAACCCAAGAATTGTTTCCAACTCCGACTTCAACTCCACAGCCCTGGTGGAGAATGCAGAAATTTTTAAATTACCTCTTGAGTGCCACACATAACTGACATAGCACTAATGCTGTGGAATTTGATAGAGAAATAGGAAACATGGTCAATGATGCAGCATTCAGACTGGATTTTGGAGTTCCTTTTTATAAAGACAGGCAAAATACTATTAACATGAGCATTTGGTATCTTTTAGAGATATAGCTCATTTGCATAAAGGAAACAGTAGAGCACTAGCCAAAAATTATAGACTAGTGTTTTAACATTGCACATTGTGCAAGTCTTTGAAGGGTGATAAGATGCCAAATTACAGACTCTGTAACAGCATAACCCACATATCCCAAACCAGCATGAATTTAGAGTTGGAAGATCATGCTTCTCTGAACTAGTAAACCATAATGACAGGATTGCCAAGGCATTGAAGAAAACTGAAACACAGATGCGATATACCCCGGATGTTGCAAAAAAGTTTGAGAAATGCAATCATAGAGTGATTGCTCATAAAATAAGTGAGTGATACGTGTAACTGGGGAAATTAGGTAAACGGATATTAAACTTTCTGGTAAATAGAACAGACATAGTAGTATTAGTAGTAAGCAAAAATAAAAAAATCTAGAATCAGCTAGTGGGTGGGAGCATGCAAGCTGCTAGTGGGTGGGAGCGTGCAAGACCATTGAAGTATATAAGTGAGCACTGCTTTGATAAAGGGTAAAGAGTTGTTTGTTGCATTTATGGCTTTAGAAAGGACATATAATAAGGTGGATAAGGAAGCCATGTGGTAAACATATTGAGTAGGAGGTAGGTTACTAAAAGCAGTTCAAGAGTTTTTAATTGGAGAACGAGGCCCAGGTTAGGGTATGTAAGAGGGAGAGGATCCATTTCCTAGTTGAAATAGGACTTAGATAAGGATGTGTAGTATCACCATGGTTATTTAACATATTTATAGTTGGGGTTGTGAAATAAGTGAATGCTAAGGTATTGGGAAGGGGTGGGGGGTTGAAAGATGTTGGATTTGGTATAAAGTGGGAGGTATCCCATTTGCTTTTTGCTGATGACAGTTCTTTTAGGGGATTTTGAAGACAAGTTACAAAGGCTGGTGGATGAATTTGGGAGGGTATGGAAAGGAAGGAAATTAAAAGTTGATGTAGTGATGAATATAACAAATTCTAGACAATGATAGATTGAATATCAAATTGGAGGGAGAAGTGGATGTATTTAGAGACAGTGGTACCCCAAGTTTCGGCCATAATTCGTTCCAGAAGGCTGTTCGAGTGCTGTTACTGAACGAATTTGTTCCCATAAGGAATAATGTGAATTATATTAGTCCATTTCAGACCCCCAAAAATACGCTTACAAAAGCACTTACAATAATACACTTATGTAATTGTTCAAGTTGGGAGCTGTACGAAACTTGGGGTACTATTGTGTTTGGGAGTGGACATGTCAGTTGAAGGGTTTATGAAGGATTAGGTGAACCATAGAATAGGTGAGAGGATAAAGGTGAGTGGTGTGTTGAAGTATCTGTGGAAAGAAAAGTTTATGTATGGAGGTAAAATAAAGGGAGTGTACCAAAGTATGTATAGTGGTAGCAATGTATTTATATGGGTGTGAGGCAAGGGTTTTGAATATTGTAGTGAGAACAAAGCTTGAGGCAGTGAAGGAATTGTGTTTAAGAGCATGCAAAGAATTTAGACGTGGGGTCACCAAGGGTATAATTCAAGAGGATTGAAGAGGGGTTGTTGAGAGGACTTGGGCATGTAGAGAGGAAGGAGAGGGATAGGTTGCTCAGGAGGGTATATAAATCTGGTTACCATTGCTATGACAGTATAAAGCAGGTGATGATTAAAGTTGGTCTAACCTGTACATGTTGCTCAGAGTTACAACTCTGTTCAACTGCTGTTTTTCAATAGATGCGGTATGTTTAATTTCCCTCTCAGGGGTAGTCCCTTGATGCTAGTGAGAAGCTCTTAATCCAAGGATTTAGATTTGTCCTCCACTTCCTGGGATCGAACCTGATTGCCTTCCATTTCCCAGGTACTGTATGACACTTCTGGGCTTAGTGCTTTCACCTAAGTACGTATAATAATACTGGTCATTGAAATTCCACTTTTAGTTTTTTTTTTTTTTTACCCTAGTTTAAGCATTTTTCCTTATTTTTTTACTTGGTTCATAGTCATATTATAGGAAAATAATTGGAATATTCTGTTTGGCAAATAATGCTGTGAATAAGTAGCTGGTGAGATAAATTTGGAAATATATTTGATCTATTTCTGTACAATTTAATCTCTGAAAGTGTACTCTTGTATCTTTGACTTATAAACCCTTTCACTGTCAGGAGCCTGAAATTAAAATTGCTGAAAATGTCGAGATTTAAAACAAAAGTTCTCCCAAAATGGTAGAGAATTTTTTTCTCAAGGTAGTGACACCAAAAATATGAAATTTGAGGAGAAAATTTTTGGAATTATGAAGGTGCAAAATAGGTGGTTGGGGTCCAATTTACATATTGACAATTTCACTCAATTTGAGTCCTATTTTAAGGCAGTTCCATTGCTCATTTCAACCAAGTTCATTTCTATTTCACTAATATGCTTTCTGTTCTGTTGATTGAGCACAGAAAACTTCCCATTTAACTGTCAGGAGTATGTACCTCATAATGTGCACAGAAGATGGCTATTTAGCCAATTTTATACAAAATTAAACAAATTCCAGTTTTAAAAAAGAATCCAAAATAAACACTGTAGATATTCCAGCCACTAAAGCAACCTTTCCTCTGTTCATTAATCACAACTCCACACCTCCTATATTACACTTACCCTCCATTTTAAATCCATCATAACACAACAAATTGAAGTTTTGTGCTATTTCTCAGAAAATAAAATATAACCAGGAATGATTGGTCATGGGTCAGAGCATCACAATGACTGAAGCAGACCTAATAAAAACCCATAACACAGACTTAAGTGCCTTACCTTTCCTCAGGAAAATGATCAAAAATTGAATATTTCTGCAAGCTTGAGCCCTATTCCAAGCTACTTCCATTCTTGAAACAGGCCAGAATCATCTCTATTTCAGTAGTATGTCTTGCAGTATGTCAATTGATATCAACAAGAGGCCACTAAGACCATAAAAACATTCTAGAAATCACATCAAAGTTGCTGTTTTAAAGCAAACATAAGGTCAGAGGGAAGGATTTTATATTACAGTATATTGTGTGCATTCACTGCACAAACCCATTCTCTCATGGCTAGGCCAAAATTTACTGCTGTTAGCATATTTTTGGAGTGCTGAACTTAAAACATACATCTACATGAGTGGCACTGGCGTCAATAACATAGATCAGTGTAAGACATTGAAAGGGTTAAAATTTAATGGTTCTTTATTTTTTTACTTAATTTTTTATATCTATTGGAATAGTGTTAAAACTGGTGTGATAGCAATTTCTTAACAGACTTTTAATCTTTCAGAGTGTGCCTGTGTTTTTATGTTTGCAAAATACATTGGGAGCAATGCTCTATTTGATGGAAATTGCTCCAAGCTTTAGAAGTGGTTCTGGGCCACTCCCTCTACTTGCTAGTCTTGTCACCATTGGGACGGCAGTGGCTGCAGTTCTTGCTGATATTGACATGACGGTAGACGCCCTCAAAGTATAGTGATTTCGTTTTGTTTAAGATCTATCATAATGGTGCTTAAAATATTATAAATAGTTTAATATTACTATATTATTTTGTTAGATATTATTTTCAAAAGTAAGAATGATTTTTTCATACTTTTTAAATGAATTTTATATAGTTTTCAGATTCAGCGTACTTTTGGATGCTTGTGTACCTAGCATGTGTTGCCGTACAAACACTTCACTCAAAGATTGCGGATGCACGCTACACTGACATTGACCGACTTTACTTCTCCTATGTTTTTAGGTAATTGATTTCCTTGCTTATAGTATACTAGATGGAGAGTATATGGTAACTTCTGATAAGGATTTATACGGTGCTTTATTAACTAGATCCTCTGTATTCCCTAGTAACAGGAGTTGTACAAGAAGCCTGTTATCTTCTTGTATAACTCATCATGACTTTGCTAGCATGCTAAAAATTATTCCATCAAACTGTACTCTTTATAGCACAGGTGAAGATGTACAGAACAGTAGGTTCCCCACCTAAGATCTTAATACATTTCTCAAAATTATTTGTTACACAAGTGTTTGGACTTATTTTCCCCGATATATTCCAGAATTGATCATCCTATAGGGCACTTAGTTCAAACAGCGTACACAGTAGAAAGTGTGGATATTGCATTTTGTCCATAAAGCAGATTTAAATGTGTGTGTGTGTGTGTGTGTATACTCATCTATTTGTACTCACCTGTTTGTGGTTGCAGGGGTCGAGTCATAGCTCCTGGCCCCACCCCTTCACTGATTGCTACTAGGTCCTCTTTCTCCCTGCTCCATGAGCTTTATCAAACCTTATCTTAAAACTACGTATGGTTCCTGCCTCCACTACGTCACTTTCTAGGCTATTCCACTGCCTGACAACTCTATGACTGAAGAAATACTTCCTAACATGCCTTTGACTCATCTGAGTCTTCAACTTCCAATTGTGACCCCTAGTTTCTGTCTCCCTTGACCCTCCTGTCCTTCAGTGTCATCAGGTCAATTTCCCTTAATCTTTCTTCGTAGGACAATCCCCTTAGCTCTGGGACTAGTCTTGTTGCAAACCTTTGCACTTTCTCTAATTTCTTGACATGCTTGACCAGGTGTGGATTCCAAACTGGTGCTGCATACTCCAGTATGGGCCTGATGTATATGGTGTACAGAGTCTTGAACGATTCCTTAGTGAGGTTTGGAACACTATCCTTAGGTTTGCCAGATGCCCATATGCTGCAGCAGTTATCTGATTGATGTGTGCCTCAGGAGATGTGCTCGATATTATACTCACCCCAAGATCTTTTTCCTTGAGTGAAGTTTGCAGTCTTTGGCCATCTAAACTATACTGTGTCTGCGATCTTCTTTGCCCTTCCCTGATCTTCATGACTTTGCATTTGGCAGGATTAAATTCAAGGAGCCAGTTGCTGGACCAGGCTTGTAACCTGTTCAAGTCTCTTTGTAGTCCTGCCTGATCCTCAACCAATTTGATTCTTCTCATTAACTTCACATTATCTGCAAACAAGGACACTTTTGAGTCTATCCCTTCCAATATGTCATTCACGTGACATAACGTACGTGTGTGTGTGTGTGTGTACTCACCTATTTGTACCCTCCTATTTGGCTCATCTGGGTCTTCAATTTCCAATTGTGATGCCTTGTTTCTGTGTCCCATCTCTGGAACATCCTGTCTGTCCACCTTGTCTATTCTGCACAATATTTTGTATGTCGTTATCATGTCTTCCCTAACCCTCCTGTCCTTCAGTGTCGTCAGGCCTATTTCCCTTAACATTTCTTCATAGGACATTCCCCTTAGCTCTGGAACTAGCATTGTTGCAAACCTTTGCACTTTCTCTTAATTTCTTGATGTGCTTGACCAGGTGTGGGTTCCAAACTGGGGCTGCATACTCAGTATGGGCCTGATGTACATGGTGTTGTACACCATGTATGTCAGGCCCATACTGTGTATGCAGCAGCAGTTTGGAACCCACACCTGGTCAAGCACATCAAGAAATTAGAGAAAGTGCAAAGGTTTGCAACAATGCTAGTTCCAGAGCTAAGAGGAATGTCCTATGAAGAAATATTAAGGGAAATAGGCCTGACGACACTGGAGGACAGAAGGGTTAGGGAAGACATGATAACAACATACAAAATATTGTGCAAAATAGACAAGGTGGACAAAGACAGGATGTTCCTTACTGAGGTATCAGAACACTGTTCTCAGGTTTGCCAGGTGCCCATATGCTGCAGCAGTTATCTGGTTGATAAGTTCTTCCGGAGACATGCTCAGTATTATTCTCACCCCAAGATCTTTCTCCTTGAGTGAGGTTTGCAGTCTTTGGCCACCTAGCCTACACTCTGTCTGCGGTCTTCTTTGCCTTTCCCCGATCTTCATGACCTTGCATTTGGCTGGCTTAAATTCGAGTAGCCAGTTGCTGGACCACGTGTCCAGCCTGTCCAGGTCTCTTTGGAGTCCTGCCTGATCCTCATCTGATTTAATTCTTCTCATTAACTTCACATCATCTGTGAACAGGGACACTTCTGAGTCTATCCCTTCTGTCATGTTATTCACATATACCAAAAACAGCACAGGTCCTAGGACTAACCCCTGTTGAACCCCACTCGTCACAGGCATCCATTGTGATACCTCATCTCGTACCTTGACTCGTTGTTGCCTCCCTGTCAGGTATTCTCTGATCCATTGCAGTGCCCTTCCTGTTATACATGCCTGATCCTCTAGCTTCTGCAATAATCTCTTGTGAGGAACTGTGTCGAAGGCCTTCTTGCAGTCCAAGTAAATGCAGTCAACCCACCTCTCTCTCGTATCTTACTACTGTTACCTTGTCGTAAAACTCCAGGAGGTTTGTGACACAGGATTTGCCTTTCATGAATCCGTGCTGGTTGTCATTTATAATCTCGTTCCATTCCAGGTGCTCTACCACTCTCCTCCTGGTAATAATCTCCATGACTTTGCATGCTATACACATCAGTAACACTGGTCTGTACTTTAGTGCCTCATTTCTGTTTCCTTTCTTAAAAATGGGAACTGCATTTGCTGTCTTCCATAACTTGGGTAGTTGCCCAGTTTTGAGGGATGTGTTGATGATCATGGTTAGTGGCACACACAGTATCTCTGCTCCTTCTCTAAGGACCCACTGGGAGATGTTGTCTGGTCCCATCGCCTTTGAGGTATCAAGGTCACTTATCAGCTTTTTCACCTCTTCCTTGGTTGTGTGTATGTCATCCAACACTTGTTGGTATATTCCTTGTTGATGTCCCCCTCTGTTCCGACTTCCCAGAGTCCTTCCTGTCTCCCCTGTAAATACTTCCTTAAATCTCGTGTAGAGCTCCTCTCATACCTCTTGATCGTTTCTTGTGAATTCCCCACCTTCTTTCCTCAGCCTGATCACCTGGTCTTTGACTGTTGTCTTCCTCTTCATGTGGCTATGCAGCGGTTTCGGGTCAGACTTGACTTTCGATGCTGTGTTCTTTTCGTCCTGTTGTTGGGCCTCATCCTCGTCTGTGCATACTCATTTCTGGCTCTTCTCCTGGGTCTTTTGCCTTCTGTACTTTTTCCATTCTCTAGTCTTTGCTTCCCTACACCTTCGGGTAAACCAGGGGCTCATTCTGGTCTTCTCATTATTACTGTTGCCCTTGGGAACAAACCTTTCCTCTGCCTCCTTGCATTCTGTTGTTACATATTCCGTCATTTCGTTTACTGACTTTCCTAACAATTCTGTTTGTGTTTGTGTGTGTGTTTGTGTGTGTGTGTGTGTTTGTGTGTGTGTGTTTGTGTGTGTGTGTTTGTGTGTGTGTTTGTGTGTGTGTATGTGTGTGTGTATGTGTGTGTGTGTGTGTGTGTGTGTGTGTGTGTGTGTGTGTGTGTGTGTGTGTGTGTGTGTGTGTGTGTGTGTGTGTGTGTGTGTGTGTGTGGTGTGTGCGCACACGCGTATGTGCGTACATATGTACTCACCAATTTGTGGTTGCAGGGGTTGAGACTGAGCTCCTGGTGTGTGTGTGTGTGTGTGTGTGTGTGTGTGTGTGTGTGTGTGTGTGCCAGGAGCCTGAATGAGTAATTATTCTGAGAGCTGATTTTTGCTGAGTAAGTACAAGTTTCAGGTGATTACCTGTTGTTAATCCCTGGGTGGCACGGATACCATAGGTGAGGTATGGATAGATTAGAGAGTAATACAAAGTGAGCAAGGATGTTTGCAAAACATAATAACCTATTTTTTTAGAGAATGTTTACTGTTTTTAATTTTTTGTTAGAAATGTTCTGGATGTGAGTATTGAATTTTAGTTTGCTGTCCAGGTGTATTCCCCAGAATATTCTCTCCTCCTGCTTGTTGACTGGTGTAGAAGAACATGTTTCCAAACCTGCACACTAAAATATCTTGAAAAGGTTTATTCATTTCTCACTATCCTTTTCTTCCTCCTCCAGCATATCACAAGAGAGAAATACACTAAGGAATTACATATATATAATTGACTTCTTGCCTCCTCCTCCCCTTCTATTTTTTATTTTTCTGAAAATAATTTCATAATTTAACATTCATATTTTTTGTTGATTGTATTCAGAAATATTTTCTTACTAAATGCTTTTGAGCAGATATAAACTGATCCATAAATCGTCTTGTACAGTACTTGGGGAAAGTTTGAAAAATCAATAACGGATGTCAGAAAGGAGGATTTTCCCATGTTTTGCTTATTATCCTGTAGAGTACAACTCCAACTCATGAATTTCTGAGTAATGAACATAGACACTTATAAATGAACTGTTTTGGAACCAATTAATTTTTTACAGATGTTGATCTAGAGATACAAATATTGCAAACATTCAAGGAAATTTTTTAATAAATTATTTTTCTAACTTTTTTTTTTTTTACAAATTGGATTCATATTTTATGTATGGTGCATTCATTTTATGTATGGGTAGAAAGCTCATATTTATTTGGTAGATATTGATCTAGGAATTGTCAGTATAGTAATAAGATTACAATTTGGTTAAACCTGAATTCTCTATTAAAGTACAGTAAACAGCTATAAGTTGCACAACCATAGCTTACGTTTTGAATTTCCTGTGATTTAAATTTAGTTTTTTATTTCCAGTAAAAGTGTGCCATTTTTATTAAGGCATGCTAGAGCAGAATTCATTTCCATTGGTGGCATGGCACTCATTTCTGTTAAGGAGTGCTGGTGTTTGCATGCAGGAGATCCCTACTATGTATTGGGAGACTCCATTGTTCTTGCACTGTGGGGGAAGACATGAGAGAGGGTGAGGGGATGTAACCAGCCTCCCACGTAGGTCACAGTATCTGAATGCATACTATATGATTTTTACTAGGTGCCCATTGCTCAGTTTTTCCTTTTTCTCATCACCCATCTCATTTCTGAATATTTATCATGGTATCCAAACGAAGTGCAAGCAAAGAAGAAGCAAAGAAGAAAAGTGTGAAACTATGCCTATTTTGAAAAAAAAACAGGACACATTTGAGATGCTGAAGGGTGGTGCATGTGTCATGGAGATGACACAAGTGTTCAGTGTTACAGAATCAAAGGTTGAACCTTGGCCCCATTAGAGCCACAGGTGCCATCCCCACTCACTGCAGGATAGTAAGCATCACCATTTCAGTATGAGAGTAAATAACAAATAATGTACAATATTAATATAACCATATTTTAGCTACATGTACTCTTCTTTTCACTGTCTGAATCTCACTAGAGTTCCGGTGTTTCATAGAGCATCCTTACCGAGAAAATAAGGTTAAAAAAAAAAGTGTTATTTTTTGAAAAATTATGGCACTAAAAAAAAAATGTTTGGATTATTTAGAAGTTCGAAGAATGTAACCCTATTTTTTCCATGTGTTTCTTACTCCATAAGTCACAGAAATTATTAGTAGTGCAGTTTTCAGGAACCTAACCCATGTGAATTATGAATGTCTGCTGTATTTTCTCTCCATTTGATTTTCACTATATTCATTAATATTTTGTGTATATTCATATTTTGCATTTGTGTTGGGTTCACAATTTGTTTTTTGGTAGAGACTGGTCAAAAACTGTAGATTTAATATACAGTAACAGGCTATGATGGACCATGACCTGGTAGGCAGTGCTCTCGCTTCACACACTGAAGGGTCCATGGTTCAATCCTCAGCAAGGGTGGAAACATTGGGCAAGTTTCCTTACACCTGCTGTCCCATTCACCTAGCAAGCAAGTAGGTACCTGGATGTTAGTCGACTAATGTGAGTTGCATCCTGGGGGATGAGATTAAGGACCCCAGTGGAAATAAGACAGACAGTCTCTCGATGACACACTGCCTTTCTTGTGTTATCTTGGGTGGCTAACCCTCTGGGGTTAAAAATCTGAACAAAATCTTAAGTCGTTCGATTATAGCTTGCATTTTCAACATTGTGATTTAAAGGATGAAAGTCATTACATACTTGGTTCCAAGGTCCCCCTATCGTAAGCGTGGATGATCATAAGTTAGGGACCAGCAGGATTTATTTAAGAATGAAACAGATGGGTTAATTGCATTAAAAAGACTTGTTAATTCCCTACCAAAGACTTATCTGGACACTTTAAAATATATGAGAATAAGACTTTTTACAATAAATGAGAGATGAATGTTTGAAAAGGAAATGTGAGGAGTGATCTAAGGTATAGTGTCCTCATGGGATAATGTCACCAGTGGGGCAGTATGAGGATTGGTTGTTGCTCTCCTAACACTAACCAACAAAATTTAACTTTTTATCCAATTCAGAAACCAGTTTGGTTGTTTTAAGTTAACTTTGATGCACTGATCATGAATCTGAACTTGTTTAGTCATGTATTGTTTCTTGAAATCTTACTATCAATATTTTGGCTGTTTTAGGGTGAAGGACCACATGATATATGTTACCTAACAATCATAGGCAAGACTGTCATAGTGTGAATCATGATGAAAGTGTTTGGTTTTTGAGTCATCCTGCTTCTGTGGGAGACAGCCAGTGTGTTGAAAAATAAATTAGGTGTGGTACATGCAATGACAAAAGCCGATCTTTATTGACATAAATTCCTTACATATATTTACATAACAAAAATAACAGAAATTTCCATAGTCATACAAGCATATTTACATAACAATTTTCAGGCTTTTTCACTTATGTGCAGTATCGCTCTCCCTTAACAGTGTCCCGCAGTAGTCAGTCATCAAACTGATCATCAAGTTTCATTAATATCTCTTCTACATGATGGCTATATCTTGGTGAAATCGTTCATCATTTATTTATTTATTTGAACATGATACAGAAAAGTACAAAGGAATACAGTTATTAAAGTGCAACATGCCAAATCCCCTTGTATGCAGAGCATTATGGGCAGGCTTAAAATTAACTTAAGATTAACTAAGCAATGATATATTCATTGATAAAAACATTATTGTAAACAGATAACAATTTAGCACAAATGAGTATTACAAAGACAGGTCATATGGTCATTTACTGTGTTGCTGTGCATTCAGTAGAATGGAGTATTCTGTTAGGTAATGTAATTAAAAAATAACAAAGTTTGATTGGGTCACAGGTTAGACATTTATGAGATACAATAATGAGAAACATTTATGAGATACAATTTATGAGATACAATTATTCAGTATTTATTTAGTTGTGGGTGAGTAAGTGATTTTTGAGAAGAGACTTGAATTTATAAACAGACAGTGTTTCTTTTATATTCACAGGTAATGAATTCCAGATTTTAGGGCCTTTTATGTGCATTGAGTTTTTGCATAGCGTGAGATGGACACGAGGAACATCAAAGAGTGATCTGTGCCTTGTGTTATGGTCATGTGTTCTGTTGAGGTTGGTAAGGAGACATTTGAGGGGAGGGTTTATATCAGAGTTAAGTGTTCTATGTATGTAGTAGGTTCAGTAATAAGTATGGATGTTTTGTATGGTGAGTAGGTTTAGAGTTTTGAATATTGGTGGAGTGTGCTGCCTGTAGTGGGAATTTGTTATCATTCTGGCTGCAGCCTTTTGTTGGGTAATTAGTGGTCTGAGATGGTTTATTGTTGTTGAGCCCCATGCACAAATTCCATAGGTGAGATAGAGGTAAATAAGTGAGTGATATAGGGCCAGGAGGGCTGACTGTGGAACATAGTACCGTATCTTTGATAGTATGCCTACGGTCTTGGAAATTTTTTTTGGAAATTTGTCGTATATGTGTTTGAAATTTGAGTCTATTATCAAGGTGGATTCCTAGGAATGTTCCCTCTGTGAGTTTTGTGATAGGTGATCCGTTTATCATTATGTTAAGAGGGACATCTGTAGCTCTGTTACCAAACTGAATGAAGTAGGTTTTATCAATGTTTAGAGTGAGTTTGTTAGTCCTCATCCAGGTAGATATTTTCTGTAATTCGGTATTTACAGTAGTGGCTAGTGTGACTGGGCTCGGGGGAGAGAAGACGTATGTAGTGTCATCTGCAAATAGTGTGGGTTTGAGTAGTTGCGATGCATTTGGTAGGTCATTTATGTATATGAGAAAGAGAAGAGGGCCTAGGACACTTCCCTCTGGGACACCAACTGTAATTGGCTGTGTGGAAGAGTTTGCCCCATTTGTGTACACATATTGGCTTCTGTTGCTGAGGTATGACTTTAGGTAGTTGAGGGAGTGCCCTCTTATACCATAGTGCTACAATTTTATGTGGAGCAAATCATGGTCAACTGTATCGAAAGCTTTACGTAAGTCAGTGAAGATCCCCAGTGGGACTACTTTTTCTCTATTGCAGTGTATATATGTTCTAGCATATGTATATATGTTCTAGCATGTGTATAATAGCATCATTAGTATTTTTATTAGGCCTGAACCCAAATTGACAGGGGTTGAGTATGTTGTGGGAGATGAGGTAGGAATAGATTCGCTTATGAATTAATTTTTCGAAGATTTTAGAGAGAGGGTGTAAGTTGGATATTGGCCTATAGTTATTCAAGTCTGTTTGGTCTCCTCCTTTATGGATTGGGGTGACCCTTGCTATTTTGAGAACTGTTTACCTGGAGTTTAACTGGAGAGAGTTCCGGGGGTCAACGCCCCCGCGGCCCGGTCTGTGACCAGACCTCCTGGTGGATCAGAGCCTGATCAACCAGGCTGTTGCTGCTGGCTGCACGCAAACCAACGTACAAGCCACAGCCCGGCTGGTCAGGAACCGACTTTAGGTGCTTGTCCAGTGCCAGCTTGAAGACTGCCAGGGGTCTGTTGGTAATCCCCCTTATGTATGCTGGGAGGCAGTTGTACAGTCTCGGGCCCCTGACACTTATTGTATGGTCTCTTAACGTGCTAGTGACACCCCTGCTTTTCATTGGGGGGATGTTGCATCATCTGCCAAGTCTTTTGCTTTCGTAGTGAGTGATTTTCGTGTGCAAGTTCGGTACTATACAGTGGACCCCCGGTTAACGATATTTTTTCACTCCAGAAGTATGTTCAGGTGCCAGTACTGACCGAATTTGTTCCCATAAGGAATATTGTGAAGTAGATTAGTCTATTTCAGAGCCCCAAACATACACGTACAAACGCACTTACATAAATACACTTACATAATTGGTCGCATTCGGAGGTGATCGTTATGCGGGGGTCCACTGTATATATATATATATATATATGCAGGCATTGTACTTCCCATTTCCAGGACTCAAGTCCGACTATATGAAAATAACCGGTTTCCCTGAATCCCTTCACTAAATATTACCCTGCTCACACTCCAACAGATCGTCAGGTCCCAAGTACCATTCGTCTCCATTCACTCCTATCTAACACGCTCACGCACGCTTGCTGGAAGTCCAAGCCCCTTACCCACAAAACCTCCTTTACCCCCTCTCTCCAACCCTTTCGAGGACGACCCCTACCCCGCCTTCCTTCCCCTATAGATTTATATGCTTTCCATGTCATTCTACTGTGATCCATTCTCTCTAAATGACCAAACCACCTCAACAACCCCTCTTCTGCCCTCTGACTAATACTTTTATTAACTCCACACCTTCTCCTAATTTCCACACTCCGAATTTTCTGCATAATATTTACACCACACATTGCCCTTAAACAGGACATCTCCGCTGCCTCCAACCGTCTCCTCGCTGCTGCATTTACCACCCAAGCTTCACACCCATATAAGAGTGTTGGTACTACTATACTTTCATACATTCCCTTCTTTGCCTCCATAGATAACGTTTTTTGACTCCACATATACCTCAACGCACCACTCACCTTTTTTCCCTCATCAATTCTATGATTAACCTCATCCTTCATAAATCCATCCGCCGACACGTCAACTCCCAAGTATCTGAAAACATTCACTTCTTCCATACTCCTCCTCCCCAATTTGATATCCAATTTTTCTTTATCTAAATCATTTGACACCCTCATCACCTTACTCTTTTCTATGTTCACTTTCAACTTTCTACCTTTACACACATTCCCAAACTCATCCACTAACCTTTGCAATTTTTCTTTAGAATCTCCCATAAGCACAGTATCATCAGCAAAAAGTAACTGTGTCAATTCCCATTTTGAATTTGATTCCCCATAATTTAATCCCACCCCTCTCCCAAACACCCTAGCATTTACTTCCTTTACAACCCCATCTATAAATATATTAAACAACCATGGTGACATTACACATCCCTGTCTAAGACCTACTTTTACCGGGAAGTAGTCTCCCTCTCTTCTACACACCCTAACCTGAGCCTCACTATCCTCATAAAAACTCTTTACAGCATTTAATAACTTACCACCTATTCCATATACTTGCAACATCTGCCACATTGCTCCTCTATCCACTCTATCATATGCCTTTTCTAAATCCATAAATGCAATAAAAACTTCCCTATCTTTATCTAAATACTGTTCACATATATGCTTCAATGTAAACACCTGATCTACACATCCCCTACCCACTCTAAAACCTCCTTGCTCATCCGCAATCCTACATTCTGTCTTACCTCTAATTCTTTCAATTATAACCCTACCGTACACTTTTCCTGGTATACTCAGTAAGCTTATTCCTCTATAATTTTTACAGTCTCTTTTGTCCCCTTTCCCTTTATATAAAGGGACTATACATGCTCTCTGCCAATCCCTAGGTACCTTCCCCTCTTTCATACATTTATTAAACAAAAGTACCAACCACTCCAACACTATATCCCCCCCTGCTTTTAACATTTCTGTCATGATCCCATCAGTTCCAGCTGCTTTACCCCCTTTCATTTTACGTAATGCCTCACGTACCTCCTCCACACTTACATTCTGCTCTTCTTCACTCCTAAAAGATGGTATACCTCCCTGACCAGTGCATGAAATTACTGCCTCCCTTTCTTCCTTAACATTTAAAAGTTCCTCAAAATATTCTCGCCATCTACCCAATACCTCCATCTCCCCATCTACTAACTCCCCTACTCTGTTTTTAACTGACAAATCCATATTTTCCCTAGGCTTTCTTAACTTGTTTAACTCACTCCAAAATTTTTTCTTATTTTCATTAAAATTTCTTGACAGTGCCTCTCCCACTCTATCATCTGCTCTCCTTTTGCACTCTCTCACCACTCTCTTTACCTTTCTTTTACTCTCCATATACTCTGCTCTTCTTATAACACTTCTGCTTTGTAAAAACCTCTCATAAGCTACCTTTTTCTCTTTTATCACACCCTTTACTTCATCATTCCACCAATCACTCCTCTTTCCTCCTGCCCCCACCCTCCTATAACCACAAACTTCTGCCCCACATTCTAATACTGCATTTTTAAAACTATTCCAACCCTCTTCAACCCCCCCACTACTCATCTTTGCACTAGCCCACCTTTCTGCCAATAGTCGCTTATATCTCACCCGAACTTCCTCCTCCCTTAGTTTATACACTTTCACTTCCCTCTTACTTGTTGTTGCCACCTTCCTCTTTTCCCATCTACCTCTTACTCTAACTGTAGCTACAACTAAATAATGATCCGATATATCAGTTGCCCCTCTATAAACATGTACATCCTGGAGCCTACCCATCAACCTTTTATCCACCAATACATAATCTAATAAACTACTTTCATTACGTGCTACATCATACCTTGTATATTTATTTATCCTCTTTTTCATAAAATATGTATTACTTATTACCAAATTTCTTTCTACACATAGCTCAATTAAAGGCTCCCCATTTACATTTACCCCTGGCACCCCAAATTTACCTACTACTCCCTCCATAACATTTTTACCCACTTTAGCATTAAAATCCCCAACCACCATTACTCTCACACTTGATTCAAAACTCCCCACGCATTCACTCAACATTTCCCAAAATCTCTCTCTCTCCTCTACACTTCTCTCTTCTCCAGGTGCATACACGCTTATTATAACCCACTTTTCACATCCAATCTTTATTTTACTCCACATAATCCTTGAATTAATACATTTATAGTCCCTCTTTTCCTGCCATAGCTTATCCTTCAACATTATTGCTACTCCTTCTTTAGCTCTAACTCTATTTGAAACCCCTGACCTAATCCCATTTATTCCTCTCCACTGAAACTCTCCCACCCCCTTCAGCTTTGTTTCACTTAAAGCCAGGACATCCAGCTTCTTCTCATTCATAACATCCACAATCATCTCTTTCTTATCAATTCCACTTCCCCATGGATATAAAAGGAAAATTAATAAGACCAAGAACTATTAAGATAAAATCAAAGAAAACTCAGATGAGTGTGTATAAATAAATGTGTACATGTATGTGTAGTGTGACCTAAGTGTAAGTAGAAGTAGCAAGACATGCCTGTAATCTTGCATATTTATGAGACAGACAAAAGACATCAGCAATCCTACCATCATGTAAAACAATCACAGGCTTCGTTTTACACTCACTTGGCAGGACGGTAGTACCTCCCTGGGTGGTTGCTGTCTACCAACCTACTACTAATATATATATATATATATATATATATATATATATATATATATATATATATATATATATATATATATATATATTATATATGTATATATATATATATATATATATTTATATATTTATATATATATATATGTATGTATGTATGTATACAGTGGTCCCTCAATAATCATCCGGCCTGAAAGTTGTCCATTTCGGAAATAGTCCTGTTTTTTCGTCAAAATATTGGCTCAGAAATGGTCCGGTAATTCCCTAATAGTCCTTCATCCCAGACGCGTACTCACGCTCTGAGCCGCCTCGAGCCGCCTCGGCCTTTCCTTCCCAGCCAGTGTGCCATTGTTTACAGTGAGCGACGGTCCCCTCACATGCTCCAGCGAAATATTTCATAATATTCCATTTATTTTAGTGCTTGCAAGTTATTTAAGTGCTAAATAAGCTACCATGGCTCCAAAGAAAGCTCCTAGTGCCAAGCCTTTGGCAAAGCTCTCATAATTCTGTAACATTTTAAACCTAAGATTTAATATAAGTCTGCCCGAAATGCCTAGCCATGCTAGGCGTTCTAGTGGTACACTCTGTAATTATTATTTTACTACATGTAAACCACACAATAACCAAATTCTGTAAACTCAGCATTGTAATACTTATAGAGAATAAAGTTTGAATTTGAAAAAAAAAAAAAAAGAAGGTGAGAAATACGATTGAATTTAAGAAAAACATTATTGAACAGTATGATAGTGGTGTACGTGTGGGCGAACTGGCCAGGATGTATAACAAATCCCGTACAACCATATCTTCCATCATAGCCAAGAAAAAGGAAATCAAGGATGCTGTTGTTGCAAAGGGAGTAAATATGCTGATAAAAATGAGATCACCAGTCCTCGAAGATGTTGAGAAGTTATTATTGGTGTGGATAAATGAGAAACAATTAGCAGGAGATAGTCTTATGACGTCGCTTATTTGTGAAAAGGCTAGGCAGTTGAATGACGATTTGGTAAAGAAATTGCCTGCAACTAGTGATGATGTGAGTGAATTTAAGGCCAGCAAAGGCTGGTTTGAGAGATTTAAGAAGCATACTGGCATACACAGTGTGGTAAGGCATGGTGAGGCTGCTAGTTCGGACCACAAGGCGGCTGAAAAATATGTGCATGAATTCAAGGAGTACATAAACAGTGAAGGACTGAAACCTGAACAAGTGTTCAGTTGTGATGAAACAGGCCTCTTTTGGAAGAAAATGCCAAAGAGGACCTACATTACTCAGGAAGAAAAGGCGCTGCCAGGACACAAGCCTATGAAAGACAGGCTGACGCTAATGTTCTGTGCTAATGCTAGTGGGGATTTCAAAGTGAAGCCGTTACTAGTGTATCATTCTGAAAATCCCAGAGTGTTCAAGAAAAACAATGTTATGAAGAGTAAATTGTGTGTGTTTTGGAAATCTAATAGTAAGGCATGGGTCACGAGGGAAATTTTCGTCGAGTGGTTCAATGAAGTGTTTGGCCCTAGTGTGAAGAATTACTTCCTGGAAAAGAAATTGGATCTCAAGTGCCTCCTAGTAATGGACAATGCACCTGCTCATCCTCCAAACTTGGATGACCTAATTCTGAAGGAGTTTGGGTTCATCACAGTAAAGTTTTTGCCCCCGAATACCACTCTTCTCCTCCAGCCCATGGACCAGCAGGTCATTGCAAACTTTAAAAAGCTCTACACCAAAGCAATGTTTGAAAGGTGCTTGAATGTGACCTCAGACACTCACTTGACCCTATGAGATTTTTGGAAAGAATATTTCAGTATTCTCCATTGCGTAAGCCTTATAGGTAAGGCTTGGGAGGGAGTGACTACCAGGACTTTGAACTCTGCTTGGAGAAAATTGTGGCCAGATTGTGTCCACAAGAGGGATTTTGAAGGGTTTGGGGCTGACCCTGATGAGCCTGTGTCAGTTGTTAAATCCATTGTGGCACTGGGGAGTTACATGGGGTTGGATGTGAGTTTAGAGGATGTGGAAGAGTTGGTGGAGGACCACAACGAAGAGCTAACCACTGAGGAGCTGCAAGAGCTTCAGCAGGAAGAGCAACAGATCGCAGCTCAGAATCTTGCTGCAGAGGAGGAGGAAGAGAGATGGAGGAAGGTGCCTTCTTCAGAAATTAAGGAGATTTTTGAAATGTGGGGTAGGATGGAAAGATTTATGGAGAAACATCACCCAGAGAAGGATGTTGCAAGCCATATCGGCAACTTGTACAGTGACAGAGTCTTGGCCCATTTTAGGGAAGTTTTAAAGACACGCCAGAAACAGAGCTCTCTGGACAGTTTTTTGCGAGACAGGACTCCAGTGACTCTCAAGGTGGTCCTAGTGGCATTAAGAAACAGAGAAGAGAAGTAACCCCAGAAAAGCAATTGGTACCCGAGGTGTTGATGGAAAGGGATTCTCCTTCCAAACAGTAATTCATCCAATCAGTCTCCTTCTCCAGTCTTCCATACACAAAGAAGAATCGCCAATAAAGGTAAGTGTTATTCTGTTAAAGTTTAATTCATCATGTGCCACTGTATTGTTTATGTACTACATCTATATTTCATGTAAAAAAAATTTTTGTTTTAATACTTCTGGGTGTCAGGAACGGATTAATTGAATTTACATTACTTCTTATGGGGAAAATTGATTTGTAAATCGTCCATTTCGATAATAGTCCCACTTCCAGGAACGGATTATGGACGATTATTGAGGGACCACTGTGTATATATGTGTGTGTGTGTGTATATATATATATATATATATATATATATATATATATACACAGTAGGGCCCCACTTATACGGCTGGTTAGGTTCCAGGCTACCGCCGTAAAGCGGAAACTGCCGTAAAGTGGGACACCCTTTTTTTCCACTTACAAATGCATACAAACACTAGATAACAAGTTTACACTAACATATATTAAGTTAGCAATAGAACCAGGCATCAAAAAACAATAAAAAAAGTACAATACACACATAGTGCACTCATTACTTACCATAAAATATTTATAGTCTTACTCTAGGGTGAGACAAGTAGTATTTATTGTAAGAAATCAAGTGCGGTATGTATGGTAGTCAGCCAGGCTACCATACCAGGCCACCCCACCCACACATACAATTCTATGATATTTAAGCATCCCAGAGCGATAAAATGTATATACAGTTCACTCATTACTTACCTTAAAATATAGGGTGAGATGAGTAGTATTTATTGTAAAAAATCAAGTGTGGTATGTATGGTAGTCAGCTGGGCTACCATACCAGGCCAACCCACCTACACATAATATTCTATTACATTTAAGCATCCCAGAGCGATAAAATGTATATACAGTTCACTCATTACTTACCTTAAAATATTTGTAGTCTTAATGTAGGGTCAGGAGTAAGTAAATGAGATAAAACGAATAAATGAGAGAGAGAAAGAATGAGTGCATGAGAGAGTACAGGCGCAGAGTTATGTAAACAAACCAGGCGAAGGTAAGTTTTGTAAACAAAGTGTACACGTCTGGTTTGTGTACAAGTTACATTGTGTACAGGTTGTCTCGACATTGATATGGTAGAATAAATAAAGAAGAACACTCCCATTCTCATGTAACATCATTTTGAGAAGAAATGATGCTCTGAGTGAAGGCAATGGAAAAAAGTCACTGACTTTTTTGGGTTATCCTAGGTTCTCTACACATATGTTATGTATGATAATCTATGTAACTGTATTTGTGTATACCTGAATAAACTTACATACATACGAAAGGAATAATTTTCTACAGTTACCCCCAGTAACACATTTTCTCTTATGTTAGATTAGAGAAAATGTTATTCTTGGCATCACTTGTACAAGTTATCTGGCTCCCACATCTCATATTTATGTTTATTTATTCTATTGTGGGGTGTATTTATCATCTTTTTATGTATGTATCGTGTTTATTATATAATTTTGAAAAAAATATCATGGATGGATTAATGAAAATGTGTATATTAACGTAATATACAACATTTAATGAGACTCGGTGATTATTATTATTATTATTATTATCATTTCTAATATGGCGTCACTTGTGCAAGTCGTCTGCTACCAAATCTCATATTTATGTTTATTTATTCTATTGTGGGGTGTATTTATCATCTTTTTATGTTATGTATCATGTTTATTATATAATTTTGAAAAAATATCATAGATGGATTAATGAAAATGTGTATTTAACGTAATACACGACATTTAAATGAGACTCGATGATTATTATTATCATTACTAATATGACGTCTGGAGACATAAGACACTCTTACTGATTTTAATGTGTACCTGCATGCCAGCACAGTATGTAAGTTTATTTAAGTACAGGTATACATAAGTATAATTATCAGAGTATATATAAAATATGAAATAACTTTTTAAAACATTTGAAATTTTGGAGTTTCCAGACAAAATGGAGACTTAGTGCTTACTGAGCTCACGAAGAATGTAAACAAACAGGGTGGGGCGCGGTGACCGTATTAGAAAGTCAGGTGGGGGGAGCCGTATAGCGAGTTTTGGTCATAATTTGAAATGACTGTATTAGCGGAACGCCGTAAAGTGAAACGCCGTAAAGCGGGGCCCTGCTGTATATATATATATATATATATATATATATATATATATATATATATATATATATATATATATATACATACATACATACATACATACATACATACATACATACATATATACATACATATATACATACATAGATATATGACTATGCACAGATAAGGAGGGAGGCCCAGCGGCAATATGAAAATGACAGCGTCAAAAGCCAAGTCTGACTTGCAGCTGTTGTATAATCGCATCAGGAGGAAAACAACAGTCAAGGACCAGGTAATCAGGCTGAGGAAGGAAGGAAGGAGGGAAGTTGACAAGAAACGACTGAGAAGTATGTGAGGAGCTCAACATGAGATTTAAAGAAGTATTTGCAGTGAAGACAGGAAGGACTCGGGAAAGCCGGAATAGTGGGGTACACCAGCAAGTTATACACCAACAAGTGCTGGATGATTTACAGCTGAGGAGTAGGTAAAGATGCTGGTAAGTGGGACTGGACAACATCTCTCCATGGGTCCTTAGAGAGGGAGGAGAGATACTGTGTGTACCATTAACAACAGTCTTCAACACATCCATTGAAACTGGGCAACTACCTGAGGTGAGGAAAACGGCAAATGTAGTCCCAATTTTTAAGAACGGTGATAAACATGAGGCATTAAACTACAGACCAGTGTCACTGACATGTATAGTATGCAGAATCATGGAGAAGATTATCAGGAGAGTGATGGAGCACCTAGAAAGGAACAAGCTTATACATGACAACCAGCAGGGTTTCAGGGAAGGGAAATCCTGTGTCACAAACCTCCAGGAGTTTTATGACGGGGTAACAAAAGTAAGACAAGAGAGAGAGGGGGGGGGGTAGATTGTATTTTCTTGGACTGCAAGAAGGCTTTCAACACAGTTCCACACGAGATTAATGCAAAATCTAGAGGATCAGGCATGTGTAACAGGAAAGGCACTTCAGTGAATCAGAGAATAATATCTGACAGGGTGACAAGGTGACAGCAGTAAGATAAGAGAAAGAGGGATGGGTAGATTATGTTTTCCTGGACTGTAAGAAAGCTTTTGACACAGTTCCATGCAAGCTGGAGGACTTGGCAGGTATAACAGGGAAGGCACTGCAGTGGATCAGAGAATACCTGACAGAAAGGCAGCAGCGACTCGTGGTATGTGATGAGGTGTCAGAGTGGGTGCCTGTGACGAATGGGGTTCCACAGGGGTCAGTCCTAGGGTCAGTGATGTTCCTGATATGTGAATGACATGACAGAAGGAATAGACTCAGAAGTGTCCCTGTTTATAGATGATGTGAAGTTAATGAGAATTCAGTCATTTGAGGACAAGGCAGGACTACAGAGGGATTTGGACAGGCTGCAGTCCTGGTCCAGGAACTAGCTCTTGGAGTTCAACCCTGCCAAGTGCAAAGTCATAAAGATTGGGAAAGGGCAAAGAAGACTGCAGACAGAGTACAGTCTAGAGGGCCAAAGACTACAAACATCACTCAAGGAAAAGGATCTTGGAGTGGGTATAATACTGAGCACATCTCATGAGCCGCACATCAACCAAATAACTGCTGCAGCATATGGGCGACTAGCAAACCTAAGAAGAGCATTCTGACATCTCAGTAAGGAGTTGTTCTGGACCCTGTACGTCAGGCCCATACTGGAGTATGCAGCTTCAGTTTTGAACCCCTCACTTGACCAAGCAAGTCAGGAAACTAGAGAAAGTGCAAAGGTCTGCAACTAAACTAGTCCCTGTGCTAAGGGGCTTGTCCTATGAGGAGAGGGTAGGGGAACTCAACCTGATAACACTGAGGGACAGGAGGGATGGGGGATATGATAACAGCATATAAAATGCTGAGAGGAATTGACAGGGTGGATTGAGACAGGATGTTCCAGAGATGGGTCACAGCAGCAAGTTGTCACAATTGGAAGTTGAAGACTCAGATGAGCCACAGGGATGTTAGGAAGTATATCTTCAGTCATAGAGTTGTCAGGAAGTGGAATAGTCTGGAGAGTGATGTGGTGGAGGCAGGATCCATACATAGTTTTCAGAAAAGGTACGATAAAGCTCATGGAGCAGGGAGAGAGTGGACCTAGTGGCGACCAGTGAAGAGGCGGGGGCCAGGAGCTATGACTTGACCCCTGTAACCACAATTAGGTGAATACATACACACACACACACACACACACACACAGTGTGTTTGTTTGTTTGAGGGGAAGAGCGGATGGCTATAAGATGTATGAATTTTTTTAAATTATAACTTTGCTAACCTTTGGACTTTTGACTCTCAGTTTACCTATTTTACATGCAGTGTTGTGGTGTTGGCTCCAGCATCTCTGTACTTGGAAGAGGCCTTTGAGGTACTTCATTTTCCACATGCGATGCGCTATGATTTCTATGCTGGCTGCCTCCTCTCAGGGGTGTTAGGACTTTTCCTCAACTTGTCATTTATGAAGGTAAGCACAGTGCAAGTACTGCTTAGCTCTTAAAGTATTGATAAAGTAATTTGTACAGTCATAAGTAATGCCAGCCTAATGCAGGTATAGTGGACCCCTGGATATAGGCCGGTGCGGAAATCAGCCAATTTCAGAAACTGAGCACTTTTTTCGGCGAAATTCCCAATATATATCGGTCATCCGCTCGGAAATTGTTGGTATGAGATGCGTCCACCCGCCGGCGACGCGCTTGCTCATGCATGTCACACTCAGTCTGCACATCTCTCTAATTGGGGTAGGAATACTCTGCGCATTAATCTATTGTTTTTGGTTCTTGTTTATTGATTGCAACTGTGAAATAAACCACCATGGGGTCAAGGAAAGCTCAAAGTGCCAGCCCTTTGGTAAAGAAGGTGAGAAACATAGAATTCAAGAAATAAGTTATTGCAAAATATGAAAGTGGCAACTTTTCTTTAGAATCTCCCATAAGCACAGCATCCTCAGCAAAAAGTAATTGTGTCGACTCCCATTTTGTATTTGATTCCCCATAATATAATCCCACTCCTCTCCCCAACACCCTGCATTTACTTCGTAACCCCATCTATAAATATATTAACCATTGTGACATTACACATCCCTGTCTATGACCTACTTTTACTGGGAAGTAGTCTCCCTCTCTTCTACACACCCTAACCTGAGCCTCACTATCCTCATAAAAACTCTTTACAGCATTTAGTAACTTACTACCTATTCCATATACTTGCAACATCTGCCACATTACTCCTCTATCCACTCTATCATATGCCATTTCTAAATCCATAAATGCAGTGAAAACTTCCCTACCTTTATCTAAATACTGTTCACATATATGCTTCTATGTAAACACTTGATCTACACATCCCCTACCACTCTAAAGCCTCCTTGCTCATCTGCAATCCTACTCTCTGTACTACCTCTAATTCTTTCAATAATAACCCTACCGTACACTTTTCCTGGTATACTCAGTAAACTTTTTTTTTTTTTTTTTTTTTAACAAGTCGGCCGTCTCCCACCGAGGCAGGGTGACCCAAAAAAGAAAGAAAATCCCCAAAAAGAAAATACTTTCATCATCATTCAACACTTTCACCACACTCACACATTATCACTGTTTTTGCAGAAGTGCTCAGAATACAACAGTTTAGAAGCATATACGTATAAAGATACACAACATATCCCTCCAAACTGCCAATATCCCAAAACCCCTCCTTTAAAGTGCAGGCATTCTACTTCCCATTTCCAGGACTCAAGTCCGACTATATGAAAATAACCGGTTTCCCTGAATCCCTTCACTAAATATTACCCTGCTCACACTCCAACAGATCGTCAGGTCCCAAGTATCATTCGTCTCCATTCACTCCTATCTAACACGCTCATGCACGCTTGCTGGAAGTCCAAGCCCCTCGCCCACAAAACCTCCTTTACCCCCTCTTTCCAACCCTTTCGAGGACGACCCCTACCCCTCCTTCCTTCCCCTATAGATTTATATGCTTTCCATGTCTTTCTACTTTGATCCATTCTCTCTAAATGACCAAACCACCTCAACAACCCCTCTTCTGCCCTCTAACTAATGCTTTTATCAACTCCACACCTTCTCCTAATTTCCACGCTCCGAATTTTCTGCATAATATTTACACCACACATTGCTCTTAGACAGGACATCTCCACTGACTCCAACCGTCTCCTCGCTGCTGCATTTACCACCCAAGCTTCACATCCATGTAAGAGTGTTGGTACTACTATACTTTCATACATTCCCTTCTTTGCCTCCATAGATAACGTTTTTTGACTCCACATATACCTCAACGCACCACTCACCTTTTTTCCCTCATCAATTCTATGATTAACCTCATCCTTCATAAATCCATCCGCTGACACGTCAACTCCCAAGTATCTGAAAACATTCACTTCTTCCATACTCCTTCTCCCCAATTTGATATCCAATTTTTCTTTATCTAAATCATTTGATACCCTCATCACCTTACTCTTTTCTATGTTCACTTTCAACTTTCTACCTTTACACACATTCTCAAACTCATCCACTAACCTTTGCAATTTTTCTTTAGAATCTCCCATAAGCACAGTATCATCAGCAAAAAGTAACTGTGTCAATTCCCATTTTGAATTTGATTCCCCATAATTTAACCCCACCCCTCTCCCGAACACCCTACAACCCCATCTATAAATATATTAAACAACCATGGTGACATTACACATCCCTGTCTAAGACCTACTTTTACCAGGAAGTATTTTCCCTCTCTTCTACACACCCTAACCTGAGCCTCACTATCCTCATAAAAACTCTTAACAGCATTTAATAACTTACCACCTATTCCATATACTTGCAACATCTGCCACATTGCTCCTCTATCCACTCTATCATATGCCTTTTCTAAGTCCATAAATGCAATAAAAACTTCCCTACCTTTATATAAATACTGTTCACATATATGCTTCAATGTAAACACTTGATCTACACATCCCCTACCCACTCTGAAGCCTCCCTGCTCATCCGCAATCCTACATTCTGTCTTACCTCTAATTCTTTCAATTATAACCCTACCGTATACTTTTCCTGGTATACTCAGTAAACTTATTCCTCTATAACTTTTACAATCTCTTTTGTCCCCTTTCCCTTTATATAAAGGGACTATACATGCTCTCCGCCAATCCCTAGGTACCTTCCCCTCTTTCATACATTTATTAAACAAAAGTACCAACCACTCCATCACTATATCCCCCCCTGCTTTTAACATTTCTGTCATGATCCCATCAGTTCCAGCTGCTTTGCCCCCTTTCATTCTACGTAATGCCTCACGTACCTCCACCATACTTACATTCTGCTCTTCTTCACTCCTAAAAGATGGTATACCTCTCTGGCCAGTGCATGAAATTACCGCCTCCCTTTCTTCCTCAACATTTAAAAGTTCCTCAAAATATTCTCGCCATCTACCTAATACCTCCCTTTCCCCATCTACTAATTCCCCTACTCTGTTTTTAACTGACAAATCCATACTTTCCCTAGGCTTTCTTAACTTGTTTAACCCACTCCAAAATTTTTTCTTATTTTCATTAAAATTTCTTGACAGTGCCTCTCCCACTCTATCATCTGCTCTCCTTTTGCACTCTCTCACCACTCTCTTCACCTTTCTTTTGCTCTCCATATACTCTGCTCTTCTTATAACACTTCTGCTTTGTAAAAACCTCTTATAAGCTACCTTTTTCTCTTTTATCACACCCTTTACTTCATCATTCCACCAGTCACTCCTCTTTTCTCCTGCCCCCACCCTCCTATAACCACAAACTTCTGCCCCACATTCTAATACTGCATTTTTAAAACTATTCCAACCCTCTTCAACCCCCCCACTACTCATCTTTGCACTAGCCCACCTTTCTGCCAATAGTCGCTTATATCTCACCCAAACTTCATCCTCCCTTAGTTTATACACTTTCACCTCCCTCTTACTTGTTGTTGCCACCTTCCTCTTTTCCCATCTACCTCTTACTCTAACTGTAGCTACAACTAAATAATGATCCGATATATCAGTTGCCCCTCTATAAACATGTACATCCTGGAGCCTACCCATCAACCTTTTATCCACCAATACATAATCTAACAAATTACTTTCATTACGTGTTACATCATACCTTGTATATTTATTTATCCTCTTTTTCATAAAATATGTATTACTTATTACCAAATTTCTTTCTACACATAGCTCAGTTAAAGGCTCCCCATTTACATTTACCCCTGGCACCCCAAATTTACCTACTACTCCCTCCATAACATTTTTACCCACTTTAGCATTAAAATCCCCAACCACCATTACTCTCACACTTGATCCAAAACTCCCCACGCATTCACTCAACATTTCCCAGAATCTCTCTCTCTCCTCTACACTTCTCTCTTCTCCAGGTGCATACACACTTACTATAACCCACTTTTCACTTTTCTCAGTAACCTTATTCCCCTATAATTTTTACAGTATCTTTTGTCCCCCTTCCCTTTATATAAAGGAACTATACATGCTGTCTGCCAATCCTTAGGTACCTTCCCCTTTTCCATACATTTATTAACAAAAATACCAACCACTCCAACACTATATCTCCCTCTGCTTTTAACATTTCTGTCATGATCCCATCAGTTCCTGCTGCTTTACCCCCTTTCATTCTACATAATGCCTCACGCACCTCACCCACACTCACATCCTGCTCTTGTTCACTCTTAACCCTTTGACTGTTTTCGACGTATAAATACGTCTTACGAACCAATGTTTCTGACGTATATATACTCAATAATTCTAGCGGCTTCAAATCAAGCGGGAGAAAGCTGGTAGGCCCACATGTGAGAGAATGGGTCTGTGTGGTCAGTGTGCACCACATAAAAAAAATCCTTCAGCACACATTGCGTAATGAGAAAAAAAAAAACTGATCGTTTTTTTGGAATAAAACGCCAACTTTGAGGTGTATTTTCGTATAGTATTTATCGTTGTATTCGCGTTTTCATGGTCTTAGGTGATAAAATGGAAAACGTATTACAGAAATAGAGATGATTTTCATTACTTTGACGATGAAAACGACCTTGAAATTGAGCTCAAAGTAGCGGAAATATTCAATTTTTACCAATGTTCAGGAGTAAATAAATCACACCACACGTCCAATACACGTCAACTGGGGAGTCTAATATTCTTTCACTAGTGCACTGATATTATTTATACCATTTTTACAATAATGCAGTAGTCTGCATAACAGTAAATTTTGTATTTTTTGTATGAGTAAAAAATCAAAATAGAAAGCAATAATAATATAAGAGGGGCCTAGAGATGTGACTAATGAACAGAGCATATGTTATTTTAGTGCCACAAATGTCTACCTTGTTTATTCTGGACCCTATTTTGAAATTGGCGTCTTTTTTAGTTTGTGTGAAATTGGCCAATTTGCCTATTTCTGACCACCATATTGGGTAGTCCAAATTAGTAAATGGGAGGTTTCTTGTACTCAGCTGATAGATAAAATGGAGTTCTAAAGAAATAGCTATGAGTTTGGTCAACTGGAACAATGGAATTGGCTGAAAATAGGGCTCAAATTCGGCGAAATCGCCGATACGCATATGTCGCCGAGACCGCTAACTTCGAGGGAGCATAATTCCATGAGTTTTCGACCAAATTTCGAACTTTTGGTGTCATTACCATCGGGAAAAGATTCTCTATCATTTCATAAGAAAAATTTTTTTTTGTTTTTTTTTCAAAAATTGAGCGACATAGAATGACAGTTTCAGAGAGGGGCCTGAAACAGTCATAGGGTTAAAAGATGTTATACCACCCTGGCCAGTGCATGAAATGACCGCCTCCCTTTTTTCGTCGACATTTAAAAGTTCCTCAAAATATTCCTGCCATCTGCCCAATACCTCCAGCTCCCCATCTACTTACTCGCCTACTCTGCTTTTAGCTGACAAATCCATTCATTCCCTAGGCTTTCTTAACTTGTTTATCTCACTCCAAAAATTTTTCTATCATCTGCTCTTCTTTTGCATTCTCTCACTACTCTCTTCACCTTTCATTTACTCTCCATATACTCTGCTGTTCTTATAACACTTCTGCTTGGTAAAAACCTCTCGTAAGCTGCCTTTTTCTCTTTTATCACACTCTTTACTTCATCATTCCACCAACTGCTCCTCTTTCCTCCTGCACCCACCCTCCTATAGCCACAAACTTCTGTCCCACATTCTAATACTAAATTTTTAAAACTATTCCAACCCTCTTCAACCCCCCTCCCCTCCACTGCTCATACTTGCACTAGCCCACCTTTCTGCCAATAGTTGCTTATATCTCACCCTAACTTCCTCCTCCCCTAATTTATACACTTTCACCTCTGTCTTACTTGTTTCCATTTTCCTTTCGTCCTATCTACCTCTTACTCTAACTGTAGCTACAACTAAATAATGATCTGATATATCAGTTGCAGAAGTGTTATAAGAAGAGTAGAGTATATGGAGAGTAAAAGAAAGGTGAAGAGAGTGGTGAGAGAATGCAAAAGGAGAGCAGGTGATAGAGTGGGAGAGGCACTGTCAAGAAATTTTAATGAAAATAAAAAAATTTGGAGTGAGTTAAACAAGTTAAGAAAGCCTAGAGAACGAATGGATTTGTCAGTTAAAAACAGAGTAGGGGAGTTAGTAGATGGGGAGATGGAAGTTTTGGGTAGATGGCGAGAATATTTTGAGGAACTTTTAAATGTCGACGAAGAAAGGGGAGCGGTAATTTCATGCACTGGCCAGGGAGGTATACCATCTTTTAGGAGTGAAAAAGAACAGGATGTGAGTGTGGGGGAGGTGCATGAGGCATTACGTAGAATGAAAGGGGGTAAAGCAGCTGGAACTGATGGGATCATGACAGAAATGTTAAAAGCAGGGGGGGATATAGTGTTGGAGTGGTTGGTACTTTTGTTTAATAAATGTATGAAAGAGGGGAAGGTACCTAGGGATTGGCAGAGAGCATGTATAGTCCCTTTATATAAAGGGAAGGGGGACAAAAGAGATTGTAAAAATTATAGAGGAATAAGTTTACTGAGTATGCCAGGAAAAGTGTATGGAAGGGTTATAATTGAAAGAATTAGAGGTAAGACAGAATGTAGGATTGCATATGAGCAAGGAGGTTTCAGAGTGGGTAGGGGATGTATAGATCAAGTGTTTACATTGAGGCATATATGTGAACAGTATTTAGATAAAGGTAGGGAAGTTTTTATTGCATTTGTGGATTTAGAAGGCACTGGTCGCCGTTACCCAGTGGTGAGAGTAGCGACTCTCATTGCTGAGGTCCAGGTAATAAACTCTGGGCATTAACATAAAAAAAATGGATTTAGAAAAGGCATATGATAGAGTGGATAGGGGAGCAATGTGGCAGATGTTGCAAGTATATGGAATAGGTGGTAAGTTACTAAATGCTGTAAAGAGTTTTTATGATAATGAGGCTCAGGTTAGGGTGTGTAGAAGAGAAGGAGACTACTTCCTAGTAAATGTAGGTCTTAGACAGGGATGTGTAATGTCACCATGGTTGTTTAATATATTTATAGATGGGGTTGTAAAAGAAGTAAATGCTAGGGTGTTCAGGAGAGGGGTGGGATTAAATTATGGGGAATCAAATACAAAATGAGAATTAACACAGTTGCTTTATGCTGATGATACTGTACTCATGGGAGATTCTAAAGAAAAATTGCAAAGGTTAGTGGATGAGTTTGGGAGTGTGTGTAAAGGTAGAAAGTTGAAAGTGAACATAGAAAAGAGTAAGGTGATGAGGGTATCAAATGATTTAGATAAAGAAAAATTGGATATCAAATTGGGGAGGAGGAGTATGGAAGAAGTGAATGTTTTCAGATACTTGGGAGTTGACGTGTTGGCGGATGGATTTATGAAGGATGAGGTTAATCATAGAATTGATAAGGGAAAAAAGGTGAGTGGTGCGTTGAGGTATATTTGGAGACAAAAAACATTATCTTTGGAGGCAAAGAAGGGAATGTATGAAAGTATAGTAGTACCAACACTCTTATATGGGTGTGAAGCTTGGGTTGTGAATGCAGCAGCGAGGAGGCAGTTGGAGGCAGTGGAGATGTCTTGTCTAAGGGCAATGTGTGATGTAAATATTATGCAGAAAATTCGGAGTGTGGAAATTAGGAGAAGGTGTGGAGTTAATAAAAGTATTAGTGAGAGGGCTGAAGAGGGGTTGTTGAGGAAGTTTGGTCATTAAGAGAGAATGGATCAAAGTAGAATGACATAGAGAGCGTATAAATGTGTAGGGGAAGGAAGGTGGGGTAGGGGTCGTCCTCAAACAGGTTGGAGGGAGGGGGTAAAGGAGGTTTTGTGGGCGAGGGGCCTGGACTTCCAGCAAGCGTGCGTGAGCGTGTTAGGAGTGAATGGAGACGAATGGCATTTGGGACCTGACGATCTGTTGGAGTGTGAGCAGGGTAATGTTTAGTGAAGGGATTTAGGGAAACCGGTTATTTTTATATAGCCGGACTTGAGTCCTGGAAATGGGAAGTACAATGCCTGCACTCTAAAGGAGGGGTTTGGGATATTGGCAGTTTGGAAGGATATATTGTGTATCTTTATAGGTACAGTGGACCCCCGGTTAACGATATTTTTTCATTCCAGAAGTATGTTCAGGTGCCAGTACTGACCGAATTTGTTCCCATAAGGAATATTGTGAAGTAGATTAGTCCATTTCAGACCCCCAAACATACACGTACAAACGCACTTACATAAATACACTTACATAATTGGTCACATTGGGAGGTGATCGTTAAGCGGGGGTCCACTGTATATGCTTCTAAGCTGTTGTGTTCTGAGCACCTCTGCAAAAACAGTGATTATGTGTGAGTGAGGTGAAAGTGTTGAATGATGATGAAAGTATTTTCTTTTTGGGGATTTTCTTTCTTTTTTGGGTCACCTGCCTCGGTGGGACACGGCCGACTTGTTAAAAAAAAAAAAATATATCAGTTGCCCCTCTATAAACATGTACATTAACCCTTTGACTGTCGCGGTCGTATATGTACGTCATGGGAGATACCGTGTTTGACGTATCTATACGCATAAATTCTAGCGGCTTCAAATCAAGCGGGAGAGGGCTGGTAGGCCTACACGAGAGAGAATGGGTCTCAGTGGTCGGTGTGCACCCTGTGAAAAAAATCTGGGACTCAGCGGTGCATTGTGGGAACGCCATCTTGGTAGTCCATTTTCACCATGCCTCGCGGTAAGAAGTTCCTCACTCCTCGGCGGATTGGAGGTCTTTTGTTCCCAAGTGATAGCTCAAACAGTGATGATAGTGTCAGTGAAAGTGAATTCCCTGGTTTTGAAGCGGGTGTGACCGAGAAAATTACCCAGGATAACATAATTAGTGATGAAAACCCAGATGACCCACAACCATCCACCTCTGGTGCTGGGCCGGCTCGTTCATGTTCACCTGTACCAGGACGAAAGAGGAAACTATTTGCCCGTGTACAAGACTCAGATGTGAGCAGTGCAAGTGATAGTGATAGTGATTTCAAGGTTATTGAAAGCACTTCTAGTTGTGACAGTGAGGGTGAATATTCCCCAGTGAAACGGCAGTATATACGACGTCGCATGCGGTCTGGTAGTGTGCCATATGCTCTTCCAAGAGGAAGGAGTACATCTCGGAGCACATCCCGTGGCCCTACACCACGTCCTGATAGTGAAGATGACGATATTGTTACGATGGGTATAAATGATGTGAGTGAGGCAGCAGGCGGTGGTGGTGATAGTGACGGTGCCATGAGTCATGTGACACCAGCAGCGGGCCACGCTAGTGCCCGCGCTGCTGACTCTGCACAACTACAACCTGCTTCGGCCGACCCCACACTCTCACAACCACAACCACAACCTGCACAACCACAACGACATTACAATATCCAGAACGCACCAGCTGACCGCATCTGGGATTGGCATCAAGATGACGAGTTTGTTCCCAATCCCCATGACTTTGATGGAGGACAAAGTGGAATACGGCCATCATGTACACTTGGGAACAATCCCACTGAACTGGAATGCTTTCAGTTGTTCTTCGATGAACCCCTGATGGACATTATTGTCAGGGAAAGCAATACATACTATGAGTACACCATGGCAAACACTATGCTTTCACCAAGATCACGCCTACACCAGTGGAAGGACACAACTGTGGCAGAGATGTATCTGTTCTTTGCCACAATAATGCTTATGCCACATGTGTATAAGCATAGTGTCAGCACATACTGGGCGACAGACCGCCTGATTTCAACCCCTGCTTTCAGTGACATTATACCAGTGAATAGATTTGTGTTACTGTTACGTATGTTACACTTTTCAGACAAAACCAGGCCTGACAGAAGCGACAGGTTATATAAGATCAGACGTGTGTTTATGTACCTGAAACAAAAGTGCTGTATGTATTTTTATCCCTTCAGGAAGCTTGTTATTGACGAGTCTTTGATTTTGTTCAAAGGAAGACTCTCATTCAAGCAGTATATACCAAGCAAGAGGAAACGCTTTGGTATAAAGTTATTTGTTCTGTGTGATTGCAAAACTGGTCTGGTTTTGGATATAATTGTGTACACTGGCGGTAAAACAATGGAAGATACCAGGAAGTTACTGGGTATCTCTGGTGATGTGGTTAGAACAATGATGGAGCCATATCTTGGTAAGGGGCATATTTTATATACTGACAACTGGTACACAAGCCCTATACTCAGTGATTTCTTGCGAGTGAACATGACAGATGTGTGTGGCACAGTGCGTAGAAATCGTAAACATATGCCTAGGTTCGAAGCTGGCAGTCGTAGAGGTGAAGTGCAGGTGTTTGCTGCCAATGACATCATGGCATTTCGGTGGCATGACAAACGTGATGTCACACTGCTGACATCAGTTCACCGACACGAAATGGTAGAGACTGGCAAGCAGAATAGAGAGACCAATGAACCTATTGTAAAACCTGCAGCTGTGATGGATTACAACCTCAATATGCGCTTAGTGGACAAATGTGACATGCAGATTGGGTTTGCTGACTGTGTTCGCAAGAGTTATAAGTGGTACATAAAACTGTTTTTCCATCTTCTTGACATTTCCATGCTGAATGCTTATAATATGTATAAGTTGAAGACCAAGAACAAACCCAAATATGGTGAATTTTGTTTGTCAGTCATCAGACAAATAATATTCAAGTACCAAGAAACAACACCTGCAATAGACCAGCGCCCACGAAATTATCAACACATGTCCTCTCGTCTGAGGCCTGGTGATCACTACCCCATACCACTGCCTGCTACTACTGCCAAGAAAAATGCTCAGAAGAGGTGTTTTGTCTGTGGACATACCACAAAACATCCACAAAAACGCAGAGACACTCGTTTTATGTGTGAGGAGTGTAAGACACCATTGTGCTTATACCCATGTTTCAAAGAATTCCACAAGCTGCAGCACTTCTAATAAAGTGTCCAGTGATTGTACATATGTATATATATTATAAAGCAATCGTAATAAACATTTGTTTACATTGTTTGTTTGTGTAAACAAGTTTTAGCAACATTATAATGATACGAGTGTTTTTGCTATAATTGTGTTACATTCAACGAGTGTATATTTGAACATTGCACAATAATTTGGTCTCACAGGCCACAAAAGTTATGTGAAAAAATAAAATAGTGAAAAAAACAAGAAACCATCGAATACAAGTAAATAAAAGTTTACCGGGTGAGCGGCAGTCGCCGCTGTTGCCGCCAGCAGATCAATTTCAGCAAACTTCAGGACTCTATATCTCGGTAAGTACTGATGGGAAATTTTTTTTTTTGGGACTAAAACAATCAGAAAAATAATCTTAACATTTTCATAAGAAAAAATAATTTTTTTTTTTTTTCGAATATTTTGCGACACCAGGAGACACTTCAGGATTGGGCCCTTCGACAGTCAAAGGGTTAACTCTATCTCTCTCTCTCTCTCTCTCTCTCTCTCTCTCTCTCTCTCTCTGTGCATATATGCTTACTATAACCCACTTTTCACATCTAACCCTTATTTTACTCCACATACTCCTTGAATTAATACATTTATACAGTGGACCCCCGGTTAACGATATTTTTTCACTCAAGAAGTATGTTCAGGTGCCAGTACTGATCGAATTTGTTCCCATAAGGAATATTGTGAAGTAGATTAGTCCATTTCAGACCCCCAAACATACACGTACAAACGCACTTACATAAATACACTTACATAATTGGTCGCATTCGGAGGTGATCGTTATGCGGGGTTCCACTGTATTTCCTCTTTTCCCGCCATAACTTATCCTTCAACATTATTGCTACTCCTCCTTTGGCTCTAACTCTGTTTGAAACCCCTGACCTAATCCCATTTATTTCTCCCCACTGAAACTCTCCCACCCCCTTCAGCTTTGTTTCACTTAGAGCCAGGACATCCAGCTTCTTCTCATTCATAACATCCACAATCATCTCTCTCTTATCATTCACACAACATCCATGCACATTCAAACATCCCACTTTGATGATTTTCTTCTTTTTCTTTTTAGTAGGCTATACAGGAAAAGGGGTTACTAGCCCATTGTTCCCGGAATTTTAGTTGACTTTTACAGCATGCATGGCTTATGGAGGAAAGATTCTTATTCCACTTCCCCATGGATATAAAAGGAAAAGTAATAACAACTATTAAGATAAAATCAAAGAAAACTCAGAAGAGTGTGTATATATAAACGTGTACATTTATATGCAGTGTGACCTAAGTATGTACGTATTCTTGTAATAATACTCTTGCTTACAATTTGTTTTTTTATTCACACAAAAAATAGAAGATTTGCTTTTATGCAGATTACTTCATTATTGTAATAATTATATAAATAATGTCAACCCATTCGTGACTGCATATTAGATTGTCCAGGTGGACGCGTATTGGACGGTGACGTCATTTGTTTACTTTTGAACAGAACCAAAGACTCGAACATTTCCATTACTTTGAGCTCAATTTCAAGGCATGTACTTTTCATTGTGAAAGCAGTCAAAATCATATCTATTTCTGTAATATATCTTCCATTCTATCAAATGAGACCAATAAAACAAGAATACAAGAATAAAAACATACAGAAATATACTGCTAAGGGGTGGCTAATGGCTGAGAAGTGAACTCCGTTATTTATGGTCCGATTTCTTTCAATTTTGATGTATGTTAAGAAACATCTTTCCATCATACATGGCCCAAGTTTCAATAAGGTAGTCCAACAAACAACTGAGATCCAATTCCCTAGATCAAGAGCAAGAGCCCCTCACCAGCATCAACGAACCTCCCTTGAGGCCCGCTCGCATCTTGAAATTTCGCTCGCATCTAGAAGCAAAAAATCGACCAAGCAACTGCTTGTATCTTGAGAAACTCGCACGTTGGGGCACTCGTAAGTAGAGGTTTCACTGTATAACATTGTGCTTACCATATAAGTTCTTTGATCTAGTTAGTATGGAATTTACTTTTTGTAGTTGGCCAGCACATATACTTTAGTATGTATACCTGGAGAGGGTTCCGGAGGTCAATGCCACTGCAGCCCGGTCTGAGACCAGGCTTTGTGGTGGATCAGGGTCTGATTAACCATGCTGTTATTGCTGGCCGCACATAAACTGATGTACGAACCTTGGCATGGCTGATCAGGTACTGATTTCAGGTGCCTGTCCAGTGCCTTCTTGAAGACAACCAGGAGTCTATTGGTAATCCCCTTTATGTATGCTGGGAAGCAGTTGAATTGTCTTGGGCCCCTGACACTTATTGTGTTGTCTCTTAGTGTACTCATGGCGCCCCTGCTTTTCACTGGGGAAATGTAACCTTAGATTTTGCATGCATTGTTCATTATTTTTCTTTGTGTGGTTTTATGTTTCATCTCTTCACTGTAATCTGGGAGTTTCATTATATTGAAAGAAGCAGGTTGTATTGATAGAAGTAACAGAGCACTCTAGCCCATCAAGCACATACCATGAAACACCTGTGACTGAGCAAAGTTTGCATTGAGCTAGCAGATAATGAGTATTAGAAATTAAATATGCTAAATTTGATCATCATAAGCAACAAGGAAGTATTCAAAGACAATCTTGAATGCAGTAAACTCTGATCACAACAGAGTGCAACCACCTATGGCTTTATGAATGGATAACCTATTAGTGGGAAACCAACGATTATCTCAAGTAGGAGACTGAAACTTATGATGACATTTTGATCTGACTTGCACCATTATTTAGTGACTAGTTAATGCTCCAGTCAGACTGAAATGTCTACACAACTTTTAGTCTCCTATGTGCAGCCATGGTATTGTGCTTTTTTATTCTTTTTATGCACTTGTTATTATTATTATAATCATGGGGGAGCGCTAAACTTGTAGGATTATAAAGTGCATGTGGGGGGGGGGGGATGGAAGGTATTCAGGCTCAATTCAGGGAACCAGAGCACAGATCCAGTTCCCTAGATCAAGAGCCCCTCACCAGCATCAAGGAACCTCCCTTGAGGGGTATGCACCTGTAGGCTGGATAGATAGCCAACAGAATCTCTACCAGCCATTTTCTTTTAGAACCACTGGAGTTAATGATATTGACTAAAATCATCTGATAATTTTTTTAACATACAGTGGTACCTCAGTATATGCTCACTTTGGAGTAAGTCCAACTTGGTGTACGTTCTGTTTGGATGCAAAAATTTTTGCTTAGTATATGACCTTTGTTTGGAATATGACTTGCGTGCTAGAACTTGTATCGGCCAAAATGAGTCACGACACCACATGCTACTCTTGTTTACTTCTCTCTGAAGACAAAGCCACGACCTCCCACTAGTGTCAGTATGCCTGTTGCTACAATTCAGTGCACAACCTGCGCTGTAACTCTGTGAGTTTTCACGTGATTTTGTGTTTTTTCATATAAATTTTTAGTAAATTCATTGACCATGAGTTCTAAGAAAATTAATGAGAAGAGCCAAGCAATGAAGAAAATAGTTAGGATCACCATGGAGGTGAAAGAAGAGATTGTTGAAAAGTATGAAGGTGGCATGCGCATTCGGGACTTGGCTGCTGCATGCCGTATGCCGAGAACAATGGTATCTACTATTGTGAAAAACAAAGATATTATTAAATTGGCTAATGCTGCAAAGGGGTGAAATCAATTACCAAACAAAGATCATGGACATTAGAGCATGTTGAAAAATTGCTTTTGATCTGGATAACAGAAAAACAATGTGCCAGCGATTGCATATCAGAGGCAACGATTTGTGAAAAGGCAAAACTGATGCATACTGATCTTTTGGAAAACAAGGCAGGAACGAGCCAAGAAAGTGAAGTGTTTAAAGCATGCCATGGCTGGTTTGTTAATTTTAAGAAGAGGACTGGCATTCACAGTGTTGTGGGGCATGGAGAGGGAGCCAGTGCTGATAAAGATGCTGTCAATGATTTTGTTACAGAGTTTGGTGAATTTGTGGAGGCTGAGGGTTTTGTTCCCCAACAAGTTTTTAATTGTGACGAAACAGGTTTGTTTTGGAAGAAAATGCCTAACGGGACCTATATTACACAAGAGGTGAACTCATTACCAGGACACAAGCCAATGAAGGATAGGTTAACTCTCTTGTTCTGTGCCAATGCAAGTGGGGATTGCTGGATGTGAGTGATGGTGATGTGGAGGAGTTAGTGGAGGGGCACAGGGAAGAGCTGACCAGTGGAGGGGCACAGGGAAGAGCTGACCAGTGGAGGGGCACAGGGAAGAGCTGACCAGTGGAGGGGCACAGGGAAGAGCTGACCACTGAGAAGCTACAGGAACTTGAGAAGGAGGAGCAAAAGACTGAGATGGATGCACTCTCTTCAGGCTCAGAAGAAGAGATAGAGGAAGCCCCTAATTCATTAATCAAGGAAATCTTTGCCAAATGGATAGACATCAAAAACTGCAGAGAAGTACCACCCCAACAAAGCCCAAACAAGCTGTAATAGCATTGTCTGGAATGACCAGACAATGTCACATTTCCTAAACATCCTGAGGAGAAGGCAGAAGCAAAGTTCTTTGGACAGATTTTTAGTAAAAGTCAAACCTGGTGAGCTTCAACCAGGTCCAAATAGGGAAAAGAGACACAAAAGAGAAGGGAACTCTCCTTCCAAACAATAATATTTCCTCCTAATCCCTTTTCAGCACTATCTAGTAGGCACTTGACTCTATTCAGAAAAGTAAAGTAAGGTTAAATTTGCATTTATTTCATCTAATTCTTTTGTGTTTATGTATTCGTAGGAATAATGTTGAAGGATCAGTTATGGAAGGAGAAAAGAGAATATGAATGTGTAAATTCAAGGATTATGTGGATTAAAGTAAAGGTTGGAGGCGAAAAGTAGGTCATAATAAGCGTGTATGTACCTGGAGAAGAGAGGAATGTAGAGGAGAGAGAGAGATTTTGGGAGATGTTAAGTGAATGTATTGGAACCTTTGAACCAAGTGAGAGAGTAATTGTGGTAGGGGACCTGAATGCTAAAGTAGGAGAAACTTTTAGAGAGGGTGTGGTAGGTAAGTTTGGGGTGCCAGGTGTAAATGATAGTGGGAGCCCTTTGATTGAACTTTGTATAGAAAGGGGTTTAGTTATAGGTAATACATATATTAAGAAAAAGAGGATCAATAAGTATAAAAGATATGATGTTGGGCAAAATGACAGTAGTTTGTTGGATAATGTATTGGTGGATAAAAGACTGTTGAGTAGACTTCAGGATGTACATGTTTGTAGAGAGGCCACAGATATATCAGATCACTTTTTAGTTGTAGCTACACAGAGTAAAAGGTAGATGGGATAGAAGGAGAATAGAAGCATCAGGCAAGAGAGAGGTGAAGGTTTATAAACTAAAAGAGGAGGCAGTTAGGGTAAGATATAAACAACTATTGGAGGATAGATGGGCTAATGAGAGCATAGGCAATGGGGTCGAAGAGGTATCGGGTAGGTTTAAAAATGTAGTGTTAGAGTGTTCAGCAGAAGTTTGTGGTTACAGGAAGGTGGGTGCGGGAGGGAAGAGGAGCGATTGGTGGAATGATGATGTAAAGAGAGTAGTAAGGGAGAAAAAGTTAGCATATGATAAGTTTTTACAAAGTAGAAGTGATGCAAGTAGGGAAGAGTATATGGAGAAAAAGAGAGAGGTTAAGAGAGTAGTGAAGCAATGTAAAAAGAGAGCAAATGAGAGAGTGGGTGGGATGTTATCAACAAATTTTGTTGAAAATAAGAAAAAGTTTTGGAGTGAGATTAACAAGTTAAGGAAGCCTAGAGAACAAATGGATTTGTCAGTTAAAAATAGGAGAGGAGAGTTAGAGGTATTGGGAAGATGGAGGGAATATTTTGAGGAATTGTTGAATGTTGATGAAGATAGGGAAGCTGTGATTTCGTGTATAGGGCAAGGAGGAATAACATCTTGTAGGAGTGAGGAAGAGCAAGTTGTGAGTGTGGGGGAAGTTCGTGAGGCAGTAGGTAGAATGAAAGGGGGTAAGGCAGCTGGGATTGATGGGAGATAGAAATGTTAAAAGCAGGTGGGGATATAATTTTGGAGTGGTTGATGCTATTATTTAATAAATGTATGGAAGAGGGTATGGTACCTAGGGATTGGCAGAGAGCATGCATAGTTCCTTTGTATAAAGGCAAAGGGGACAAAAGAGAGTGCAAAAATTGTAGGGGGATAAGTCTGTTGAGTATACCTGGTAAAGTGTATTGTAGAGTTGTTATTGAAAGAATTAAGAGTAAGACGGAGAATAGGATAGCAGATGAACAAGGAGGCTTTAGGAAAGGTAGGGGTGTGTGGACCAGGTGTTTACAGTGAAACATATAAGTGAACAGTAATTAGATAAGGCTAAAGAGGTTTTTGTGGCATTTATGGATTTGGAAAAGGCATATGACAGGGTGGATAGGGGGGCAGTGTGGCAGATGTTGCAGATGTATGGTATAGGAGGTAGGTTACTGAAAGCAGTGAAGAGTTTTTACGAGGATAGTGAGGCTCAAGTTAGAGTGTGTAGGAAAGAGGGAGATTATTTCCCAGTAAAAGTAGACCTTAGACAAGGATGTGTGATGTCACCATGGTTGTTCAATATATTTATAGATGGGGTTGTAGTTTTTCTTCTTCTCCTTTTTAGTAAATGTCTGTAGGAGAAGGGGTTACTAGCCCATCGCTCCCGGCATTTTAGTCGCCTCATACGACACGCATGGATTAAGGAGGAAAGATTCTTTTCCACTTCCCCATGGACAATAGAAGAAATAAAGAAGAACAAGAGCTATTTAGAAAGAGAAGAAAAACCTAGATGTATGTATATATATTATATGCATGTGCGTGTCTGTGAAGTGTAACCAAAGTGTAAGTAGGAGTAGCAAGATATCCCTGTTATCTAGCGTGTTTATGAGACAGAAAAAAAAACCAGCAATCCTACCATCATGCAAAACAGTTACAGGTTTCTGTTTCACAGTCATCTGGCAGGACGGTAGTACTTCCCTGGGTGGTTGATGTCTACCAACCTACTACCAGTGATGGAGTGAATGATGGTGAAAGTTTTTCTTTTTCGGACCACCCTGCCTTGGTGGGAATCGGCCAGTGTGTTAATAATAATAAAATGGGGTTGTAAGAGAAGTAAATGCGAGGGTCTTGGCAAGAGGCGTGGAGTTAAAAGATAAAGAATCACACATAAAGTGGGAGTTGTCACAGTTGCTCTTTGCTGATGACACTGTGTTCTTGGGTGATTCTGAAGAGAAGTTGCAGAGGTTGGTGGAGGAATTTGGTAGGGTGTGTAAAAGAAGAAAATTGAAAGTGAATACAGGAAAGAGTAAGGTTATGAGGATAACAAAAAGATTAGGTGATGAAAGATTGGATATCAGATTGGAGGGAGAGAGTATGGAGGAGGTGAATGTATTCAGATATTTGGGAGTGGATGTGTCAGCGGATGGGTCTATGAAAGATGAGGTGAATCATAGAATTGATGAGGGGAAAAGGGTGAGTGGTGCACTTAGGAGTCTGTGGAGACAAAGAACTTTGTCCTTGGAGGCAAAGAGGGGAATGTATGAGAGTATAGTTTTACCAACGCTCCTGTATGGGTGTGAAGCATGGGTGATGAATGTTGCAGTGAGGAGAAGGCTGGAGGCAGTGGAGATGTCATGTCTGAGGGCAATGTGTGGTGTGAATATAATGCAGAGAATTCGTGCAGGATTGCCAAAACTGTTGTCCAGAGGGCTGAGGAAGGGTTGTTGAGGTGGTTCAGACATGTAGAGAGAATGGAGTGGAACAGAATGACTTCAAGAGTGTATCAGTCTGTAGTGCAAGGAATTCGGGGTAGGGGTCAGCCTAGGAAAGATTGGAGGGAGGGGGTAAAGGAGGTTTTGTGTGCGAGGGGCTTGGACTTCCAGCGGGCATGCGTGAGCATGTTTGATAGGAGTGAATGGAGACAAATGGTTTTTAATACTTGACGTGCTGTTGGATTGTGAGCAAAGTAACATTTATGAAGGGATTCAGGGAAACCGGCAGGCCGGACTTGAGTCCTGGAGATGGGAAGTACAGTGCCTGCACTCTGAAGGAGGGGTGTTAATGTTGCAGTTTAAAAACTGTAGTGTAAAGCACCCTTCTGGCAAGACAGTGATGGAGTGAATGATAGTGAAAGTTTTTCTTTTTTGGGCCACCCTGCCTTGGTGGGAATCGGCCAGTGTGTTAATAAAATAAAAATAAAAAATATTATGTATTCATATTCATATAGTTTATTTGAACATGATACATAGTTGTACAAGGAATTATAGTAGTTGGGAGTATATGCCAAAAGCCTCTTGTATGCAGAGCATTATGGACAGGCTTAAAATAAACTTAAAATTAACAAGCAATGAAAGGTTCAGTGGTAAAAATTACCATAAACAATTTACAATATGAAGTACATTTGAGTATTTGAAACAATGAAATTTGAACATAAAGATATTGAAGCATTATAGTTGTACAATTTTGTCGCATTACAGTGTATAACAAACAAGATCAATTTACTGTATGTTGTCTTGAAGTTTTAAGATTTAAATAATTGGGAGAATTATTGGTAATGTTAAATATTGAGTATTGATTATTTAGTTCTGGGTGAGTAAGTGGTTTTTTTTTTAGAAGAGTCTTAAATTGATTTTCAGGCCTGGTTACTTTAGTATGTTCTGGTAATGAATTCCAGATTTTGGGGCCCTTTATGTGCATAGAGTTTCTTACACAGTGTGATATGGACATGGGGTACATCAAGAAGAGATCTGTGTCTTGTGTTATGGTTGTGTGTCCTGTTAAGGATGGAGAGGAGCAATTTGAGTGGAGGGTTTATGTCTGTGTGTATTGTTCTATGTATGTAGTAGGCACATGAATAAGTGTGGATGTTCTTTATGGTGAGCAAATTTAGACTTCTGAATAGAGGTGGAATATGCTGTTGCGATTGGGAATTTGTTATCATTCTGATTGCAGCCTTTTGCTGGGTTATTAGAGGCCTTAGGTGATTTGATGTTGTTGAACCCCATGCACAAATTCCATATGTGAGATAAGGGTAGATTAGTGAATGATACAGTGCAAGGAGAGGTGATTGTGGAACATAGTACCGTATCTTTGATAGTATGCCTACTGTCTTAGAGATTTTCTTGGAAATTTGTTGTATATGTGTCTGGAATTTGAGGTTACTGTCTAGGTGGATTCCTAGGAATTTTCCCTCTGTGAGTCTTGTGATGGGTGATCCATTTAGTGTTATGTTAAGTGGAACATTTGCAGCTCTGGTTACAAACTGAATGAAATAGGTTTTGTCAGTATTTAGGGTAAGTTTATTTGTCATCTTCCAGGTAGATATTTTCTGCAATTCAGCATTGACATTGTTGGCGAGTATGGCTGGGTTTGGGTGTGAGAAGACGTATGTAGTGTCAGCTGCATATAATATGGGTTTGAGTAGCTGTGATGCATTTGGTAGGTCATTGATGTAGATGAGAAAGAGGAGTGGTCCTAGAACACTTCCCTGTGGGGCTCCTACTGTGATTGGTTGTGTGGAAGAGTTTGCACCATTTGCATACATGTATTGGCTTCTGTTACTAAGGTATGACTTTAGGTAGTTGAGGGAGTGGCCTCTTATACCATAGTGTGTTATTTAGTGTGCAGCAATTCATGGTCGACTGTATCAAAAGCTTTGCGTAAGTCAATGAAAATTCCCAGTGGGACTTCTTTCTTCTCGAGAGCGGTATATATTAGTTCTAGCATGTGTACAATAGCATCATTTGTGCTTTTATTATTCCTGAATCCAAACTGACAGGGGTTTACTATGTTATTTGAGATGAGGTAGGAATAGATCTGTCTATGAATTAATTTTTCAAAGATTTTAGAGAGTAGTGGTAAGTTAGAAATTGGTCTATAGTTATAGTTTTGCAGGTCTTTTGATATAAATTTAGGTATAATATATTCACCATGCTCATCCCTTATGCAAGAATTATTGATACATTCAAGTTGATTTGAATAGTATATAGCTGTTCCACCCCCTTGCTGGTCTGTCCTACAGTTGTGTATAGCTGTGTATCCAGGAATGGCATAGACATCTGTAGTGCCAGGCTTTAGCCAAGTTTCTGTGAGTGTGATGATTGACATACTGGAATTAAGGGAACTGAGTAATGCTGTGAGGTCATCGTAATGTTTGCTCAAGGATCTGACATTGTAATTAACCCTTTGACTGTTTTGGTCATATATATACGTCTTACAAGCCACCGTTTTTGACATATATATACTCAAATTCTAGAAGCTTCAAATCAAGCAGGAGAAAGCTGGTAGGCCCACATGTGAGAGAATGGGTCTGTGTGGTCAGTGTGCACCATATAAAAAAAAAATCCTGCAGCACACAATGCATAATGAGGAAAAAAAAAAACTCCGACCGTTTTTTTTTAATTAAAATGCCGACTTTGTGGTCTATTTTCATATAGTATTTATGGTTGTATTCTCGTTTTCTTAGTTTCATTTGATAGAATGGAAAACATATTATAGAAATAGAGGTGATTTTGATTGGTTTTACTATAAAAAGAACCTTGAAATGGAGCTCAAAGTAAGGGAAATGTTTGATTTTTGCCAATGTTCAAAAGTAAACAAATGATGTCATTTTTCAATAAATGTCCAAGTAGCCATTCTAATATGCAGTCATGAATGGGTTGACATTATTTATACAATTATTACAGTATTGCAGTAGTCTGCATAACAGTAAATCTTCTATTTTTTGTTTGAATAAAAATTCAAAATAGAAAGCAAGAGTGATATCAGAGGGGCCTTGAGACGTGACTGATGAACAAAGAAAATGTTATTTTAGAGCCAGGAATGTCTGCATTGTTCATTCTGGACCCTATTTTGAAATTGTCATATTTTTTAATTTTTGTGAAATTGGCCAAATTGCAAATTTCTGACCACATTATTGGGTAGTTGAAATTGGTAAATGGGCAGTTTCTTGTATTCAGTCGATAGAAAAAATGGAGTTCTAAAGAAATAGCTATGAGTTTGGTCAACTGGAACAATGGAATTAGCCAAAAGTAGGGCTCAAAGTGGGCGAAATCGCCGATTCGTAAATATTGCCAATGTCGCTAACTTTGTGTGAGTGTAATTCCGTCAGTTTTCCATCAAATTTTGTTCTTTTGGTGTCATTACAATCAGGAAAAGATTCTCTATCGTTTCATAAGAATTTTTTTTTTTTTTTTTTTTGCGACACCAGGAGACACCTCAGGATTTGGGGTTGCGACAGTCAAGGGGTTAAAGATAGTTATGTTATTGTTGCCTCTGAGTAATATCTTGGCTTGGTCTGCTGTATAATAATTACAGTTGTTGTTTGCTTCGTGTAAGCCATTAAATAAAAGGTTAAAATCTGGATCAGTGTTTGTAATCGTAAGAATGAGAGTGACTCTACAATTAGGTTTTTGAATAAGTATTGTGTTGGACTTAATAATTATGATACTTAACTAATTTATCTTACTAGCTAATGGATTGTTACACTAGTTTTTTGTATGTCTTTTAGTATTAAGCAGTGTTTAAATTACATATTTTAGTATTAAGCAGTGTTTAAATTATTTTATACAACCCCATCAATGTATAATATGCCAGTAACAATAGGATTTTTTTTTTCATGGGGAACAGATTAACTGTTTTCCCTATATTTCTTATGGGAAAATTCATTTGGTATATGTTCCTGTTTGGTATAAGTCCAAGGTTCTGTGTTGTGATATCAATGCCCTTTTTCATCTTTACTATCTTATTTAATATTACATGGTGCTCATTTCCTTTATTAGCTAAATTGAAAATGTCCGACCTTGTGCTATTGTCTGTTATTCACATCATCATCGTCATCATCTTGGTCCTCTAGTTATTTAGACAATTATGTATATATGTATGTGTATAATGTTTGCTGTTTCGTATAAAGAGGCTAGATAATTCTATAACGATCCAACCTCTTGAGTGTATAATTTAACTCCACTTCTCCTGTGCTCACCTACACCCCCTTCCCCTTTGTCTGGGTCAGTGTTACAGGACCCCCACCCAACTCCCAAGCTTGGTTGTTAGCTTGGAGCAGTGTGGATTTACCCTCCAACTAGACCACATCCATTGGATTGTCTTATTATGTTTTAGTCGATTAAACTTCTATGTCTGTAACTACATAGAATTTACATTGCTGTACTGAAAGGTTACCTTGATAACTCTCTGTGAAGAGTAAGCAACTTATAGATGAAGAAGTGTATTGTATATGTATTATGTCTTGTGTAAGATGACTCTATGCTATTTGACAAAAGTATAGGAGTGTATAAAGGACTAATTGTTGTGTAAAGATTCACTGGATAATATACTCTATATTATGGAAAACCTGGATTATGTACATTAATACATATCCTCTATTTTATAAGCAAATGAATGTCTTTCATTAAAAGTAAGCTTTTAGTGGAAGTTTAATTTCTATCCCAAACTCTCTGTCAGAATTGTTATGCCTGAATTCTCTGAAAATAAGAACTAAGCACTAGTATTTACCAAAAGGCATAACATCCTGGAACAGATTAAGGATGTATACAGAGGTACCACTGTATTGTCTTGGCTAGACTGTCTGGCCCTCATGGGTTTACAGCTGTAATAAAATGTAATGTAATGAAATGTCTTATTATTCATTGCCAGTGGATTGTTTACAGATTGAGACTAACTGTAGTTTATTCACATAAGCTACTCTCCTAGGAAGTATTGTGTTGGCATTTCATCTAAATATTTAAGATATTTCTTATGCTTTAAATTAATTGTATTTCATTGTTTTAATTTGCCAACTGACTTTGCAGGTTAGAAGACATAAGTTTTTTGCAATAGTGGATGCATCGGGAAGATTGCTGACATCTCTCCTTGCACTTGCTACATTCTCTGATGTAACAACAGTTGCAGTTAAAGTGTTAGTTTGCATAAATCTTTTCTCTGCGGTATTTGTGCCTCTTCCCACACTGAAAGATTCTGATGGAATTGATGAAACAAATGAACCCCTTAAAGAAGGAGTGTGAAATGAGTGTTGGAATTGGATATTTAAAGCAGTGTTCAGTGATTTCTGCATTACAGTATATAATATTGCATTAATGTAAGACATCTGTTTCAAATGCATTAGTTTAGTATTTAATAACTTGGAAAATTGTAATAATGCAATTATAAACAACTCATAGAGTAGACAGGATGCATCCAGTTGTCATGGCAATCCTAAATTTAACAAGCAGATGCTCCCCCCACTGTGCTATTCCACAATTAACAAGCAGATGCTCCTCCCACTGTGCTATTCCACAATTAACAAGCAGATGCTCCCCCACTGTGCTATTCCACAATTAACAAGCAGATGCTCCCCCCATTGAGCTATGCCAGAATTGTCCTGATAATTTTAGGACTACTATGCCAAGGGCTGAATCCTGTCTATTCCCTGAGTTAATATTTAATATACAGTGGACCCCCGGTTAACGATATTTTTTCACTCCAGAAGTATGTTCAGGTGCCAGTACTGACCGAATTTGTTCCCATAAGGAATATTGTGAAGTAGATTAGTCCATTTCAGACCCCCAAACATACACGTACAAACGCACTTACATAAATACACTTACATAATTGGTCGCATTCAGAGGTGATCGTTATGCGGGGGTCCACTGTATTGATTTAACGTACAGTATAATGTTGCTGATATGCAGTAATTAGATCATCAGTATTTTATTTTTGTATAAATCTGGAGGTCTTTCACTATAAATTTGTAAGGTATAGCAGCTTATGCTTTAATAAATCATCTCATTTTGTTTATAATTCACCTTATCATCATTAAGAATTTGTCTAATATATAGGTCTTCCCACAGAATGTATAGCATATACATGTATTATAATGTACCATTATTAATTTAAATTATAAATAGTCATTGGGAACAGGACTTTATAGAATAATTTGTCTTTCACCTGAGTTGAATGTGTATAATTTTGATTTATGTATAGCAATTTTAAATTAAATATTAAATGAATAAGAGTTGTTGATTATTTTACTGCATTCATATAAATTTTATCAAAATATAGTAGTGTATATGTTTAGTGAAAAGCATTAGTGTCCCTGGAGCTGATCTTCCTATGAAGTCAGTCAAGTTTGCTGGATAGCATGAGATATTACTGCATCATCCTTGAATATACAGATAAATTCCAGTGCATTCAGACATCATGGGACCAAGGACATATTGATAACACAGATCTACTGTATGAGACTCCCTCTTTGTATGGCTCTAATTCCATGTATATAGTTATATATATAACTCTAATTCCATAAAAAATGAACGAAAGCAGTATAATTAAAATGGTAAATTCATTGATTCTAAGATTATTACTTATGAATGTGAAGACATAATGTCCTATGTATGTTGACGTGTTGTTGAACATCAGCCATACATTTTAGATGGTTTTTGGAAAGATTATTGCAAATTATTTAGCTGGTGAATCTGCTACACCTTTATTGCAAGGCTTGTGATTTAGCTTGTTAGCATGAAGGCCTGTTGAATACATGAGAGTCATTAATGGGAAGGGGAGGTTACTCAACTCAAATTATTTTTCACTTGAAAAGAGTTTGACTTTATTTAACCTCCATTTTAAAATATTTTTCCCCCAACTAGCAAGTTTGAGTTTTCTCTCTGGCTTTAGAAAATAGTAGTAATATTTGGTATAAGGAGGGATAACTTGACTTGATGGAGATCAGCTAAAATTAATTAATCTCTTTGACTGCCATAGAATGTCACTTTTGAAAATATTAGGAGAAAAATATGAATAAAGTGAGAAAAATATTAATACAATATAAGACTGAAATTGGAATTGACACAGTTACTTTTTGCTGATGATACTGTGCTTATGGGAGATTCTAAAGAAAAATTGCAAAGGTTAGTGGATGAGTTTTGGAGTGTGTGTAAAGGTAGAAAGTTGAAAACGAACATAGAAAAGAGTAAGGTGATGAGGGTATCAAATGATTTAGATAAAGAAAAATTGGATATCAAATTGGGGAGGAGGAGTATGGAAGAAGTCAATGTTTTTAGATATTTGGGAGTTGATGTGTCGGCAGATGGATTTATGAAGGATGAGGTTAATCATAGAATTGATGAAGGAAAAAAGGCGAGTGGTGCGTTGAGGTATATGTGGAGTCAAAAAATGTTATCTATGGAGGCAAAGAAGGGAATGTATGAAAGTATAGTAGTACCAACACTCTTATATGGGTGTGAAGCTTGGGTTGTGAATGCAGCAGCGAGGAGGCGGGTGGAGGCAGTGGAGATGTCCTGTCTAAGGGCAATGTGTGGTGTAAATATTATGCAGAAAATTCGGAGTGTGGAAATTAGGAGAAGGTGTGGAGTTAATAAAAGTATTAGTCAGAGGGCTGAAGAGGGGTTGTTGAGGTGGTTTGGTCATTTAGAGAGAATGGATCAAGACTCAAGAAATCGTAATGACACGATTGCAAATAAACCATACCCCCGGCCGGGATTGAACCCGCGGTCATAGAGTCTCAAAACTCCAGCCCGTCGCGTCGGGCTGGAGTTTTGAGACTCTATGACCGCGGGTTCAATCCCGGCTGGGGGTATGGTTTAGAATGGATCAAAGTAGAATGACATGGAGAGCATTTAAATCTGTAGGAGAAGGAAGGAGGGGTAGGGATCGTCCTCGAAAAGGTTGGAAGGGGTAAGGGAGGTTTTGTGGGCGAGGGGCTTGGACTTCCAGCAGGCGTGCATGAGCGTGTTCGATAGGAGTGAATGGAGACGAATGGTATTTGGGACCTGACGATCTGTTGGAGTGTGAGTAGGGTAATATTTAGTGAAGGGATTCAGGGAAACCGGTTATTTTTATATAGCCGGACTTGAGTCCTGGAAATGGGAAGTACAATGCCTGCACTCTAAAGGAGGGGTTTTGGGATATTAGCAGTTTGGAGGGATATGTTGTGTATCTTTATACATATATGCTTCTAAACTGTTGTGTTCTGAGCACCTCTGCAAAAACAGTGATTATGTGTGAGTGAGGTGAAAGTGTTGAATGATGAAAGTATTTTCTTTTTGGAGATTTTCTTTCTCTTTGGATCACCCTGCCTCGGTGGGAGACGGCTGACTTGGGGAAAAATAAAAAAAAACTGAAAACCTTACTCCTTTTCAGGTGTGAAAGTTCTGATGCATTTTAAAATTATAGGCACATGGGGCATGTTGTGTACAGTGTGTACATGCATGCAGGTAACTCTTTTTTTTATAATTTATTTTAAAAACTATGAAATGTCATATTCAGTGAATTTACATACAGGTGGGCCCCACTTATACAGCATGTTAGGTTCTGGGCTACTGCTGTAAAACAAAAAATCACTGTAATGTGAAGCATAGCCTTCTTACACTTTCAAATGCATTTAAAAACCTGATAACATGTTTACAATCCATGGGGAAGTGGAACAGAATTATTCCTCCGTAAGCCATGCATGTTGTAAGAGGTGACTAAAATACCAGGAGCAAGAGGCTTGTAACCCATTGTCTCACGAAATCGTAATGACACGATTGCAAACAAACCATACCACGGGCGGGATAGAACCCGCGATCAGAGAGTCTGGAGTTTTGAGACTCTCTGATCGCAGGTTCTATCCCCGCCCATGGTATGGTTTGTTTAACCCATTGTCCTGTATAAATTATTAAATTTAAAAAGAGAAACTTTTGTTTTTCTTTTTGGGCCACCCTGACTCGGTGAGATACAGCCAGTTTGTTGAAGGAAAGAAAGAATATGTTTACACTATCATATTAAGTGAGCAATAGAGTTAGGCCTAAAAAATGCATATACAGTGGACCCCCGCATAGCGAACTTAATCCGTGCAAGAGGGCTGGCTGTTATGCGAAATGTTCGCTATGCGAATGAATTTTCCCCATAAGAAATAATGGAAATAAAATTAATCCGTGCAAGACACCCAAAAGTATGAAAAAAAATTTTTTTTACCACAAAAAAATGTTAATTTTAGTACACACAAACTGAAAAAGGCATGCACAATTACATGACACTTACTTTTATTGAAGATCTGGTGATGATTGATGGGATGGGAGGAGGGGAGAGAGAGTGTTAGTGTTTAGAAGGGGAATCCCCTTCCATTAGGACTTGAGGTAGCAAGTCCTTTTCTGGGGTTACTTCCCTTCTTCTTTTAATGCCACTAGGACCAGCTTCAGAGTCACTGGACTTCTTTCGCACAACATATCTGTCCATAGTGGCCTGTACCTCTCGTTCCTTTATGATTTGTCTAAAGTGGTTCACAACAGTGTCATTGTAGCAGTCACCAGCACGGCTTGCAATAGCTGTGTGAGGGTGATTTTCATCAAAAAAGGTTTGCACTTCAAGCCATTTTGCACACATTTCCTTAATCTTTGAAGTAGGCAATTCCTTCAATTTCTCTCTCCCCTCCTTTGAACCAGTTTCCCCAGGTCTGGCCTCTTGCTCTTGAAGTTGATCTATCAGCTCATCAGTGGTTAGTTCTTCATTGTCCTCCTCCACCAACTCTTCCACATCCTCCCCACTAACCTCCAACCCCAAGGACTTCCCCAATTCCACAATTGATTCCTCAACTGGTATACTACTCCTATCAGGGTTAGCCTCAAACCCTTCAAAATCCCTTTTGTCTACACATTCTGGCCACAGTTTCTTCCAAGCAGAGTTCAAGGTTCTCTTAGTCACTCCCTCCCAAGCCTTACCTATAAGGTTTACACAATTGAGGATATTAAAGTGATCCTTCCAAAACTCTTTTAGAGTCAATCGAGTGTCTGTGGTCACTTCAAAGCACTTTTGAAACAGAGCTTTTGTGTACAGTTTCTTGAAGTTGGAAATGACCTGCTGGTCCATGGGCTGCAGGAGAGGAGTGGTATTAGGAGGCAAAAACTTCACCTTAATGAAGCTCATGTCCCCATAAAGTCGCTCTGCCACGTCTGTAGGATGACCAGGGGCATTGTCTAACACCAGGAGGCACTTAAGGTCTAATTTCTTTTCAGTTAGGTAATCTTTCACATTGGGGGCAAATGCATGGTGTAACCAGTTATAGAAAAATTCCCTAGTGACCCATGCCTTACTGTTTGCCCTCCACAGCACACACAAATTATCCTTGAGGACATTCTTTTGCCTGAACGCTCTGGGAGTTTCAGAGTGATACACTAATAAAGGCTTAACTTTGCAATCACCACTAGCATTGGCACACATCAACAAAGTAAGCCTGTCTTTCATAGGCTTATGTCCTGGGAGTGCCTTTTCCTCCTGAGTAATGTAGGTCCTGCTTGGCATTTTCTTCCAGAACAGGCCTGTTTCATCACAATTAAACACTTGTTCAGGTTCCAGTCCTTCAGTTTCTATGTACTCCTTGAATTCATGCACATATTTTTCAGCCGCTTTGTGGTCCGAACTGGCAGCCTCACCATGCCGTATCACACTATGGATGCCACTACGCTTCTTAAATCTCTCAAACCAACCTTTGCTGGCCTTAAATTCACTCACATCATCACTAGTTGCAGGCATTTTTTTAATTAAATCGTCATGCAACTTCCTAGCCTTTTCACATATGATCGCTTGAGAGACGCTATCTCCTGCTAGCTGTTTCTCATTTATCCACACCAATAAGAGTCTCTCAACATCTTCCATCACTTGCGATCTTTGTTTCGAAAACACAGTTAAACCTTTGGCAACAACAGCTTCCTTGATTGCCGTTTTCTTGCCCACAATAGAAGAGATGGTTGATTTTGGTTTCTTGTACAACCTGACCAGGTCGGTGATACGTACTCCACTTTCATACTTATCAATGATCTCTTTCTTCATTTCAATGGGTATTCTTACCCTTTGAGGTGTACGGTTGGCACTAGAAGCTTTCTTGGGGCCCATGGTCACTTATTTTCCAGAAACAGCACCGAAAACACTGTAATAATACGAAATATTCCGAGTGTATGCTTGAATGTTACCGCGGAGGCTGGCTGGTAAACAATGGCACGGGCGGCACATGTGAGGCTGGCTGAGGGCGCACATTGGACGCGTCTCGGACGAAGGCCGCTGAGCGGGTTTTTGTCCACTATGCGGGGCAAAATTTTAGCGAACAAAGCGTCCGCTATGCGGATTGTCCGCTATGCAAGGCGTCCGCTATGCGGGGGTCCACTGTACAGTACATAACTCACAAAATTGTAATGACATGATTGCAAACAAACCATACCACAGGCGGGGTTAGAACCCGTGATCAGAGAGTCTCAAAACTCCAGACCGTCATGTTAGCCACTGTGCCAGCTAGCCACAATAAGATTCATCCAACTAGGTATATTTATACACCATAGGAAGGTTAGCATAGGCACCACTGTGACCACAAATGCAAGTTTTTACAGATGAATCTCCAGCTAGTGTGGCTGTGACGAACTCTAGCTCAAGTCCCCTCAAAGCCGTCAACATGACTCACGAAATCGTAATGATACGATTGAGATTCTCTGATCGCGGTTTCTAACCCCACTTGTGGTATGGTTTGTTTGCAGTTATGTCATTATGATTTCGTGAGTCATGTGGACAGCTTTGAGGGGACTTGAGCTAGTTCCTCACGGCCACGCTAGCTGGAGATTCGTCTGTAAAAATTTGCATTTGTGGTAACGTTCCTATGGTGTATAAATATACCTAGTTGGATGAATCTTATTGTGGCTAGCTGGCCCGGTGGCTAATATGACGGTCTGGAGTTTTGAGACTCTCTGATCGCGGGTTCTAACCCCGCCCGTGATATGGTTTATACAGTACTGTACATACGTACATTATTCATCTTAAAATGTTTTCGACCTTAACTTATAGTAAGTGGTAAATATATTTATTGTAGGAAGTCTGAATAAATGAAGAATGGGTGTAATTGAAAACTGCTGAATTAGCAAAATGCTGTATATACAGAGAAACACTAAAGCGGGGGCCTCCTGTATACATCTTGCCTCCACCATTTCTTCACTGACATCATTCCATTTTCCAACCATCCTGAGACTGAAGAAATGCTTCCTGACATCCCTTTGGTTTAGTTCATCTGTCTTTAACATCCAGCTGTGTCCCCAAGTTCCCATTTTTTGCCTCAAACAGCCTATCCCTGTCTACTCTATCAATTCCCCTAAGTATTTTGTGCATGTATGCATACTCATGTATGGTGAACCTTCCAATTCAAGGTCTAATAGAGGGAAGGGGCTGTATGATTTTGCTGATTGTCCGTTTTTTCTGTATTATGAAATTTATTTTTCATGATGGTTGATTCCGGGGACACTGGTGGACACAAATAACATTGCAGCATATAAAACAATACAGTGAGGGGTACATTGACAACATTGGCCTTGTATATAACAGTAAGGCCATCCACATCCCTCTGGTATCAGAGGCTCTGCTGAAATGACAGATTTATCCAGTCCAGGTCTAGGCAAGAGATGAGCTGTCTTTCTCTTTTCTGTTAAGAAGTTGTATATGAGATGGGACATGCAATTCAAAAAGGTGGAGCATACTCAAGGTGTGAGCACACTTGTTCCTCATACAGTCTTGCAGCCTCTACTGATAGTTTCTTTGGTACTTTGCTTGCAAGATTTACTATGAGGGGCTTCATAGTCAGTTTGGAATCAATTTTCACCTCTAAGATATCAACCTCATCCCAGAGTTTCAACACTCTCCCATTCATTCTTACCACTGCTCCAGCTTTACCATCATGGGGCCTAGTGACCATTATCATTTGTGTTTTCTCAGAAGTAAATGTAACCTGCCATTGCTTTTTTCAGGCTGATATAGCTGTAAGCTGGTGATTGATATTACTAAGAGCAGCTGGCATTTCCTCTCTTGGATAAGTAAATGTCAAGTACAGTCATCTGCATAAGCATGAGAGTCTGGGGTGAGATGAAAGAGGTCATTGAAGTAGACATTCCATAGCAATTGCCCAAGCGCACTTCCCAGTGGAAAACTCGAACCGAGTGAATGTCTTGTTGATTTTGTCCCGCTAATTATTATTATAATAATCAAGGGGGAAGTGCTAAACCCGGAGGATTATACAGCACCTAGGGGGGGGGATGTGGAAGGCATTCAGGCTTAATTCGGGGAACTGGAGCACTTGTCCCGCTAAGAACTACGCTTTGAGATCTACCTGGAAGGTAATTCATAAAGAGGCATAATGCAGAGCCAGAGACTCCTAGTGCTTGCAGTTTTGCCATGAGTCCCTGGTGCCATACTCTGTTGAGAGCACCATCAATATCAAGTGCTACTACAGCTGGTCTTGGATTTATCCAATGACTGGAACCACATAGTGGGGAGGTTAAACAGTAGATCAGCAGCAGAGCGACCTCTTGTGAAGTCATATTGACAGTCACAAAGAAGCGAGTGGTTATACAATACAAATACAAATATTTATTTCCTTGTAAAGCTTACAATGTGTGGTTTACATGTTATAAGATTTAAATTACAGTAGGGCCTCACTTATGCGGCTGGTTAGGTTCCAGGCTACCGCCGTAAAGTGGAACACTTTTTTTTTTCCCCCTTATAAATGCTAGATAACATATTTACACTGACATATATTAAATTAGCAATAGAACTAGGCATTAAAAAATACAATGAAAAGTGAAAATACACAGAGTACATTTATTACTTACTTTAAATTACTTAATATGAATATGTGAGAGGTGAGTGGCAATGTAGTTATTAAATCAAATCATGAGATAGCAGACCATCATCCTCTAATTCTTCAACTAATTTGATTCGTTTTGGAGACGTGTGAAACTTTTGAAGGAGTGTATGTTGCTGTTGACATTGAAGGCTGTTGAAAGCTAACTGTTGATGTTGAAGGCTATTGAAGGTTAGCTGTTGATGTTGAAGGCTGTTCACAGCTAGCTGTTGATGTTGAAGGCTGTTCACAGCTAGCTGTTGATGTTGAAGGCTGTTCACAGCTAGCTGTTGATGTTGAAGGCTGTTCACAGCTAGCTGTTGATGTTGAAGGCTGTTCACAGCTAGCTGTTGATGTTAAAGGTTGCCATGATATTTTCTTACAGTAGGAAAGCTGATGCTGCCGAAACTCGAGGGTCCACTGTATATATACGTTCTCTCCCGTAGTGCCCTAAATTTTTTGAGAAAAAACAAATTGTTGTTTTTTAATAGGAAAAAAGAGCATATGGTACCCAAGCATCCCCAATTATTTTAATATGGCGCACAGTGAGTGCGCACACCCATTCTCTCATGTCTAGGTGACTCAGGCTTATCGTGGCAATGTAGAATGCATGACAAATAAAATGTATACAGTAAGGCCCCGCTTTAGAGCGTTTCGCCTTACGTAGTAGGTTGGTAGACAGCAACTGTCCAGGGAGTTACTACCATCCTGCCAAGTGAGTGTAAAACGGAACCCTGTAATTGTTTTACACGATAGTAGGATTGCTGGTGTCTTTTTATTGTCTCATACACATTCAAGATTTCAGGTACGTCTTGCTACTTCTACTTACACTTAGGTCACACTACACATATATGTACAAGCATATATATACACACCCCTCTGGGTTTTCTTCTATTTTCTTTCTAGTTCTTGTTCTTGTTTATTTCCTCTTACCTCCATGGGGAAGTGGAACAGAATTCTTCCTCCGTAAGCCATGCGTGTTGTAAGAGGCAACTAAAATGCCGGGAGCAAGGGGCTAGTAACCTCTTCTGTATATATTACTAAATGTAAAAGGAGAAACTTTTGTTTTTCCTTTTGGGCCACCCCACCTCGGTGGGATACGGCCAGTGTGTTGAAAGAAAGAAGAACATTAATTCTACACATACCTGAGAAATTGTTTGTAGTAAGATTAAAATTAACTAGCAAACCTCTATTGATGAAGAAAAAATCATTAGCACAAAAATTCAGGTATAATATCAAGTTTCTTAGCAATGAACATAAAATGGTTATTTATTCAAAATATATTATCTAATTATTATTTCCTACTTTCCGTACAAATGAAACAAGCATACAGTACATAACTTTATATATCTGGACAGAATGTAAATTATATGTACATAAATGTATGACTCATACAGATTTAATGTATATTTTAAAATATATACATAGGTGCAGGTTCACAAACAATAAAACTAACAATGAATACAGTCCAGTAGTGGATTATTAAAAGAAATCTGCAGCACATTTCCTGGCATTTTCTGTTTTGTCACTGTCTTGTGTTGAGGCACTCTTGGATCTCTTTGGCAGGTTAAGCAAGTTGTCAGTGAGTCCCAGTGAAGACTCTCCTTCAGCGGCACATCCGGTATTTGCAACTTTTTTCCGAGTCTGGAGTTTTGGCGTGATGCCTCTACATGAGGTAGGAAGGTAGGCAATATTGGGAGTTACAGGCCCTGGGGTAGCTGAGCCATGCCGCACACTAGGAGATGGTGTATAAGAAGCTCGAAGAGCTTTATCCGTGCTTTGTCCTACTCCAAGCTTAGTTGTCAAAAGTTTTTGTGCTGCTGGTGACATAGAGGTTACTCTCTCCAGGGATGATTGTTGACCAAACTTGTTTGATGGAGTTGCCAAGTTGCACTTGGCTGCCAGTATAGCTTTGCATTTCTTGTTTCTGTGTTTTTGACTTGCTTGCTCAGCTAATTTGTGACCAATACGGTCTCTGAAACAAGGATGGTTTTAATTAATTAATTATATTAATTATTCTAAAATAGTTAGGCATTCATATTCAAACAAATTTTATTTTCAAAATATACACAACTGTTACAAAACTGGGGTACATTTACTGTATACATTTTAAAAAAATCTGTTGATGAAGAGTGTTTCAAGCAGACTAAAACTAGAATATAAAATTATTGTAAGGGCCAAAAGACCTATTGCAGTGCTCCACTGTTCATAAGTGTGACTTTATGTATAAAAATCAGAGAGATTAACACTAAACACATTAACATATTTACAAAAACTATATCAACTGCTGATTTGCCAGAAGTATACTGAAATCACAATTCATATTATTCTCCAACTGCAATATCTCACTCCTCTTTTTTTTTTTTTACACAGGGTTTGACAAGGTTAAGGATCCCTAGCTTTACTGACAAGCTATTTACAGGTTAAGGATTCCTAACTTTATTGGCACGCTAAGAGCTGTTACCTACATCAGCTCATTTGAAAGCATTTTTATTGTTATGAGACATACAAGTAGGGAACAGGATGAAGTTGGAGCCATCTGTGGGCCAGCATTTTCATTTGATCAACAGACTTTATCTCGCTGACATCATTATGCTGTACGAATGTGTTCCATACTCGAGTCTTCCTGGGTATAAATGATCTCAGATGGAGTGATGTTCTGGAGAAGGGTACAGCCAGAGTAAAGTTGCTGCTTCCTGCCCATCTTGTGGCATAAAAGCTTGTTTCACGCTGTCCTCGAAGTGGATCCAAGTGTGGTACTTTGACAATATTGGCCTTGTACATAACAGTAAGGCCACCCACATCCCTCCTATTTTGAAGACTCTGCTGAAATGACAGATCTATCCAGGATGGGTCCAGGCGAGAGATGAGACGTCTTGCTCTGTTCTCTACTCTGTCAAGCAGTCGCAGATGAGGGGGGGGGGGAGGGCAGGCAAACCAAGAAAGTGGAGCATACTCAAGGTGTGAGCATACTTGTGCCTCGTACAGAATCTTGCAACCCCTACTGTCAAGCAGATGCGAGATACGGCGAAGTGCTGTAAGCTTCCTCGCTGCCTTGTTTGCAAGATTTACAACACGGTTCTTCATGGTTAGTTTGGAGTCAAATTTCACCCCAAGGATATCAACTTCTTCTCCAAGTGCCAACACCCTCCCATTCATCCTTACTACGGCACCAGCATTACCACCATGGTGCCTAGAGACGATCATCATTTGCGTTTTCTCAGGTGCAAATGTTACTTGCCATCTATTTTCCCAAGCTGATATAGCTCTCAGCTGGTGTTTGATGTAGCTTAGAGCAGCTGGCATTTCTTCTCTTGGATAAGTGAATGTCAGCGTACAGTCGTCTGCATATGCATGTGATTCTGGGATGAGATGAAGAAGGTTGTTGAAGTAGACATTCCATAACAATGGTCCCAGTACGCTTCCTTGTGGAACACTTGCCCCAATAGGATGTCTTGCTGATTCCGTTCCATTGAGAACTACACTTAGATATCTACCATGAAGGTAATCACTGAGGAGACATAACGTAGAGCCTGCAATTCCCAGTGCTTGAAGTTTTGCTAAGAGGCCCTGGTGCCACACCCGGTCGAAAGCGCCAGCAATGTCCAGTGCTACCACACAGCTGACTTTGGATTCATCCAGTGACTGGTGCCACTTAGTGGAGAGGTTTAACAACAGATCAGCAGCACTTAGTGGAGAGGTTTAACAACAGATCAGCAGCAGAGTAACCTTTCCTGAAGCCATATTGACGACCACAAAGTAGTGAGTGGTAGTCAAAAAACTCTGTCATTTGTCTTGAGATTACTGTCTCAAGGATCTTACCAGTGATTGACAGGAGTGACACTGGTCTGTAGTTGCTGATTTCTGCTCTGCTCTTCTTTTTGTGAACAGGGACTACATTTGCCTCTTTCCATAAAGAGGGCTATTTACACTGTACAGTGGACCCCCGCATAACGATATTAATCCGTTCATGAGAGCTCATTGTTATGCGAAATTATCGTTATGCGAATGAATTTTCCCCATAAGAAATAATGGAAATCAAATTAATCCGTGCAAGACACCCAAAAGTATGAAAAAAAAAATTTTACCACATGAAATATACATTTTCCTACACACAAAGAGAAGGATACATGCACAATAGTAGAGTAGTACATGCACAGTATATATTGTGCATGTACTACTCTACTAAATGAAGAATAAATGACACTTACCTTTATTGAAGATGCAGCAATGACTGATGAGACACTGTGTCCTGGGAGTGCCTTTTCCTCCTGAGTACTGTAGGTCCTGTTTGGCATTTTCTTCCAGAACAGGCCTTATCACACTGTGTATGCCACTACGATTCTTAAATCTCTCAAACCAACCTTTGCTGGCTTTAAATTCACCAATATGAGCACTAGTTCCAGGCATTTTTCCCTGTTCACCTAGGTGTTAGTCGACTGGTGTGGGTTGCATCCTGGGAGACAAGATTAAGGACCCCAATGGAAATAAGTTAGAGTCCTCGATGATGCACTTACTTTCTTGGGTTATCCTGGGTGGCTAACCCTCTGGGGTTAATTGTTTCTCGGTAACTGTTTCACGTTAAGCCACACCAACAACACTCTCCACATCTTCGAGTAATACAGCTGACGGTGGTGCAGCAACAACAGCTGGGGTGCAGCTGACCATGGTGCAGCAACAGCTGACCATGGTGCAGCTGCAGCTGTGGTGCAGCAGCAGCTGTGGTGCAGCAGCAGCTGACTGGTCCAATTTATCAGCTGACCGTGGTGCAGCAGCAGCAGCTGACTGTGGTACGATAGTATTTATCACCCTTTTTACCACAGGGTTGGCACTAGCTTTCTTTGGGCCCATGGTGGCTTATTTAGCAGTTACAAGCACTATAAATAATGGAATAATACAAAATGTATCGAATGTATGCATGCAACCGGCCACCCTGGCTTGTAAACAATGACGGCAAGGCAGGCGCTCAGGCTGGACGGACAGGTTCGGGACGAGTCATGTTCAGAAACAGCTGATGGTGCAACAGCAGCTGACCGTGGTGCAGCAGCAGCTGACTGATCCAGCAACAGCTGATTGGTCCAGCAACAGCTGACTGGTCCAGCAACAGCTGACTGGTCCAGCAACAGCTGACTGGTCCAGCAACAGCTGACTGGTCCAGCAACAGCTGACTGGTCCAGCAACAGCTGACTGGTCCAGCAACAGTTGACTGATCCAGCAACAGCTGACTGGTCCAGCAACAGTTGACTGATCCAGCAACAGCTGACTGGTCCAGCAACAGCTGACTGGTCCAGCAACAGCTGACTGGTCCAGCAACAGCTGACTGATCCAGCAACAGCTGACTGATCCAGCAACAGCTGACTGGTCCAGCAACAGCTGACTGGTCCAGCAACAGCTGACTGATCCAGCAACAGCTGACTGATCCAGCATTAGCTGACTGGTCCAGCAACAGCTGATCATGGTGCAGCAGCAGCAGCTAACTGATCCAGCAACAGCTGACTGGTCCAGCAACAGCTGATCGTGGTGCAGCAGCAGCTGACTGATCCAGCAACAGCTGACTGGTCCAGCAACAGCTGATTGTGGTGCAGCAGCAGCTGACTGATTCAGCAACAGCTGACTGGTCCAGCAACAGCTGATCGTGGTGCAGCAACAGCTGACTGATCCAGCAACAGCTGATCGTGGTGCAGCAGCAGCTAACTGATCCAGCAACAGCTGATCGTGGTGCAGCAGCAGCTGACTGATCCAGCAACAGCTGACTGGTCCAGCAACAGCTGACCGTGGTGCAGCAGCAGCTGACTGTGGTATGATAGTATTTCTCACCCTTTTTACCACTGGGTTAGCACTAGAGGCTTTCTTGGGGCCCATGGTCACTTATTTTGCAGATGAAATCACCAAAAACGCTGTAATAATACGAAATGTTCCGATTGTATGCTTGGATGTTACCGCGGAGGCTGGCTTGTAAACAATGCCACCGGCGGAACATGTGAAGCTGGCTCAGGCCGCACATTAGAAGCATCTTGAACGAATAGCGTTGAGCGAGTTTTTTAGCGGTATGCGAGGCAAAATTTTAGTGATAAAATGTATCGGTATGCGGATTTAACGTTATGTGATGCCAACGGTATGCGAGGGTCCACTGTACTAGGCAGTGCTGAAAGATGCGAGTTAGAGGTGCTGCTAGCTGGTCTGCACACCTTCTCAGCAATCTTGGGTTCAACTTCTCTGGGCCCACAGCCTTTTCTTGGTCAAGCGATTTAAGAAGGAAATGCACCTCCTCCTGCCTTATTGTCACCACTGACAGTTTTGACACAGTTCTTGCAGCTAGCCAAGGAGGGTCCCTTGCTGGATCAGGAACTTGCCTTTTGGTAGCAAAGTGTTCAGCAAAGAGGTCCGCCTTCTCTTGACTACTAGTAGAGGTGGTCCCATCCTGTCAATTTAGAGGTGGAATGAGTTCATCAGGCAGATAACCTTGTCTGTCCTTGACCAGGGACCACCAGGTTTTGGAGCCTACCCTACCTGATGCTAGCTTTCTTTTAGTGTCCACCTCCCATTTAGCAGTGGCCCACTTTTGAACATCACCCATATGCCTACAGGCTTGCCTGTGCAAGTTCCTGTTATAGGTGGTAGGATGTCTCTTATACCTTCGCCATGCTTTGTACTTAGCAGTAGCAGCCTCTCTACAACAAAAGCCACACCAAAGCTGATCTGTAGGCTTTGTCACATATTGCCGGTGAGGAATGTGTTCTTGTTGTAAATTAAGGATGTGTCCAGTGAAGGCTTTCACTTGGTTGTCAACATCCCCTTGGAGAAGAGCATTCCAATCGGTGGTGGCGAGCTCAGAGCAAAGTGCTAGCCAATTACATCTTTCCCATAGCCAGGTTGTGCGTGTGGACTCCTCACCTCGTTCTGTTGGGATCTTAAGTGTCGTAAAAACAGCCTTGTGGTCAGACGATCCAACGTAGCCGAGGAGTTGACAAGTGACTATGCCTTCTGCCAGATCACTCACTACTGGGTCAAGGGAGGAGCCAGAGATGTGAGTAGGGAAATCAACAAAGTTTCTCATGTCAAATACTGCAAGAAAGTCATCAAAGTCCCTCTGTATAAGGTGTTGGTTGAGGTCACCAACAATTATGATATGTTGACAGTTGTGTTGTAGCAGAAGGGAGTCAATATTTTCCATTAGGAAGTTGATGGGGTCTGCATGTTGCCACTGAGGTCTGTACATTGCACATGCTAGTACAGAGGTGCTAGTGTTTATACAGAGCTTGAAGAACATCATTTCAAGATGTGTAGGGGTGGGAACATCAATGTGCTGGGCATGAACACTTTTAGAGAAGCACACAGCAACACCTCCTTGCCCTTGCCTGTCTCTTCTCATCCATGAGGTGTAGCCAGCAATTCTTGCAAAATTTTCTGGAGTCCTGTCATCCAAAAAAGTTTCAACACCAGCTATCATGTCAGGACGTCGAGTGTTCACAAAACTATGTGTGAGCTCTCCAACATTAGTAATGAAACCTCTAATGTTGGCTCCTCATGATGTGGTCAGCTTGAGGTGGTGGGTGTATAGGGCATGTAAGGTGCCTGCCCTTGAGAGAGGTAAGGTACTGAGGCAGCTGCAGGGATGTAGGTCTGTGGTCTTGTATAAGGCACAGTACCACCTGCTGGGCTGAGATAGGAGTAGTTGAGTGGGTGACGTGTGAGAGTGTTCACCAATTCAGAGATCCTGCTGGGTTGTTCTGAGAACAGGTCTCTAAACAGGTGGTCCTGTCTGTCAAGTTCCCTTTTCTTCCGACACTGGTCCTCCTGATGTCCTTTCTTGTAGCAGTAATTGCACCTGGTATCTCGCAGGCAGTTGTTGGCAGTGTGCCCCTTCCGGTGACAGCGAGAGCACAGCCTAGGTGCCTGGGAGGGTGGACTATGATTTGTTGCACCTCCTGTGTTTTGCAGATTTGTCCTCAGGTTCTGCTGCTGGAACTGTGTTAGTGGAGGGTGAGACGGCTGTAGATGTCTTCCACCTCCACATCCTCTTCCATGTCCTCTGCCCCGTCCTCTACCAGTTCTGATAGATGTGTCCCTGCTGTTCGTACTTTGGCGCAGTAGGTGATTAGGTGAAATGATAGTTCCCTGATTATTAACTGCACCAATCTCTGGTGGAGAAACTCCTGACTCAGAACTTGCTGATGAAGCACTGCTGCCAGATTCTGGAATAGTGTCGGCACGTGTGCTGACAGGTGTAGGATCAGAGATGGTATGTGCACTGTCAAGTGGACTGGCAGTGGCTGAAGCAGAGATGTCAGGTGTAGGAGAATTAACAGATCCAAGGCTTCCTTCGTTGCTGGGAAGAGGATTTGTTCCCTCTGTGGTGGTCAGAGGAATTGTGTTAGAATTCCCAAAGGTAGTGTTTTGAACTCTGTCAGTCTGTGGGACCTTAGCGATGACAGAATTCCACCAGTTATTTACCCCTGAGTTAAACTCAGTGTGGGACTTCCAGTCTTTGTCAATAGTGTCACCATCAGCTGAGCAGCTTACGTCACTTGATGTAGGCTTGCACTGGCCTTCTACAATAGCTTGGAGGTTATCTAATGATTTGAGGAGCTCATGAAGTGCTTCCCTGTGATGGATTATCTTAGCTGCAACTTTACAACACAGCCCAAGAGGGCAGTCTTGATCTTTGGACAGAAGTCCCTGAGGTAGTACTTCTGAACCTTCCTCCTGTAGCTCCAGGCTTGTATCCACATATACCACAGGATTATGGATATCCTTCAATTTTCTGAAATTTTCAACCTGGCTGCAACAAAATTCTTCTTCTGGAATGCAATCTGTGGCAGTAGTTGGAACAAGTAGGCTCCTTACATCTAAGAAGAATTTTGTCCCTTGTGGTATACCCACAAACACTGCAGTAACTACTGGGACAATAGCCAGATAGCGTAGATATTCTTGCTATTTTGCGATATGAAGTCATCCCAGAGGAGGCTTGTAGGTTGGCTTCAGAGTGCAGGTACTGCCCCTCCCACCTCTAGGACTTAAGTCTGGCTAATCAATTTCCCTGAATCCCTTCATAAATGTTACCATACTCAGACCCCAACAGAGAATTCAGTGACAACCACCTTTCTCCATTCACTCCTATTTAGCACACACAGACACAAGCTTACTGAATGCTCAATCCTCTAAAACTCAAGGCCTCCTTTTTCCTTTCCAACTGTTCCTTGTACGACACCCTACTCCTACCTTCCACCCCAGATTTATACACCCTCTGTGACATCCTACCCCTCTCCACCCTCTCTACATGACCAAACCACATCAACAGCCTCTCCACAGCCCTCTGAATTATACTCAGCCTTTTAAATCTCTACACCTTGAATTCTCTTCACATCAAATAAATCAATACTACCTTTATCATTCTCCTTACTTCAGAGTTCAAAACCCGAACCTCACACCACCCATATAAAAGTGATGGTACCACTATATTTGGGTACATTCCCTGTTTTGCCTACATAAACTTTTTTTTTTTTTCCACAGATGCCTTAACACACATATCACCTTCCCCCCCCCCCCCTCTCTATTCTCTGGTTCATCTTACATGTCTACTCATAAATATCAAAATACATCTGCTTTCTCCATACTTACAACTTCCAATATGATATTCAATCAATCACTGCCCTTCCATATGCTCACCTTTATCTTCTTTTACATATCCTCCCAAATTCATCCACCAACCTTCGCAGCTTGTCTTCAGATTCCCCCCACCCCCATCCCAAAAAGAACTGTCAATACAATATTATGTATCAGGAATGCTCTGATTAAGTTATGAGGAAGAGGGGAGGGGTTATTACTTTCCAGTAAAAGCATCTTGCACAGTGACATCCATCCCATCTAATGGTGAGGGATACAGCAACACTTCTGTTTTATGTGAATAAGATAAAATGCTGATGCCTTGATTCAGCATCCACTAAACTCATTAACACAACTGAACAAAATAATGGAATGTTTGCTTTATACACACCTATAGCCCATACTGTACTAAAATAAAGAAATAAACCTAACACGGGCCAATAAGCTTGCTATAGTGCCTCTCTACTCAACTACTCAAAGATCCCCAGTGTCATTTATTACCTGCCCTTCACACTTTCCCACTAAGTCTGCAACAATCTCTACAGTACTACTTCAGCATTAAGGTCTCGCACAATAATCATTCTCTTACTTGATTCAAAATGTCCTTAACATTCACTTAATACCTCCCAAAATCTCTCAAATACACCTCTCTCACCTAGAGGTCACATAAATACTTCTCATAACTTCTTGAATCAGGCTATTATTCTAATACATAATACAGTAATTCTTTAAACATTTATACCCTTTCTTTTATTTCTAAAATTTTTAATTTGCTCTCATTGTATTAGATATACCTGACTTGATCTCATTTACTCAACCTCTTAAAACTCTCTCAGCCCTTTTAACTTTCACTCAAGTGTTTGGACATATAGTTTCTTTACCTTCATAGCATCAAAAATCAATTATCTCTTAACATCCATACTATATCTAACACATTCACACAACCCAACTTTCTTTTTTAATAACTGATACAGAAAAATGGGTTACACACCTTTTGCTTTCTGCATTTCACTTGCCTTCTAAGACATGCATGGCTTATAAAGAAAAGATTGTAACTCACTTTACTAAGGAATTAGAAAACACTATAGAGATAGTGATGATGTGACTTATATAATTGTGTACACGCTCTTTATACCTACAAAGGTCCCTAGATTGACAAATTATAAATTCAGAGACATTGCTAGAGTAATCATCAACAGCACATCATGCCTGTACAGAACTCCTAATTTAATGTGCAGGGACACTAACCTCACTCTGGGTGTGGACACACATCAAAATACTAACACCAAAATAACTGAAAAACTCTAGTTTGAAGAGATTAAAATATTCTGTACAGAGTCTCTTAAGGGCCATAGTTACCAATTTCTCATTTATTTGGAAGTAGTAATTTAAAAGTTATTTTGCTTATAGGAGGATAATTTCATAATCTACTCCATGGGGAAGTGGAGAAGAATCTTTCTTCCTTAACCCTTTGACTGTTTTGGTCGTATATATACGTCTTACGAGCCAGTGTTTTGGATGTAAATATATGTCTCTTTATACGTATATGCTTCTAAACTGTTGTGTTCTGAGCACATCTGCAAAAACAGTGATTATGTGTGAGTGAGGTGAAAGTGTTGAATTATGATGAAATCATTTTCTTTTTGGGGATTTTCTTTCTTTTTGGGTCACCCTGCCTCGGTGGGAGACGGCCGACTTTTTTAAAAAAAAAAAAAAATTCTAGTGGCTTCAAATCAAGCAGGAGAAAGCTGGTAGGCCCACATGTGGGAGAATGGGTCTGTGTGGTCAGTGTGCACCATATAAAAAAATCCTGCAGCACACAGTGCATAATGAGAAAAAAAAAACTTTGTTTTTTTGGATTAAAACACTGACTCTGAGGTGTATTTTCGTATAGTATTTATCATTGTAATCTCGCTTTCATGGTCTCACGTGACAAAACGGAAAACACAGTACAGAAATAGAGATGATTTTGATTAGTTTCATGATGAAAACGACCTTGAAACTGAGCTCAAAGTAGCGGAAATTTCAATTTTTACCAATGTTCAAGAGTAAGCAAATCACACCACACGTCCAATTCACGTCAACTGGGGAATCTAATATTCTTTCACTAGTGCACTGATATTATTTATACCATTTTCACAATAATGCAGTAGTCTGCATAACAGTAAATTTTCTATTTTTTGTATGAATAAAAAATCAAAATAGAAAGCAATAGTAATATAAGAGGAGCCTAGAGACATGACTAATGAACAGAGGATATGTTATTTTAGTGCCAAGAATGTCTACATTGTTTATTCTGGACCCTATTTTGAAATTGGCATCTTATTTACTTTGCATGAAACTGGCCAAATTGCCAATTTCTGACCACTTTATTGGGTAGTTCAAATTGGTAAATGGGTGGTTTCTTGTACTCAATTGATAGAAAAAATAAGAGTTCTAAAGAAATAGCTATGAGTTTGGTCAATTGGAACAATGAAATTTACCAAAAATAGGGCTCAACGTCAGCGAAATCGCCGATGCGCATATGTTGCCAAGACCACTAACTTCGCAGGAGTGTAATTCCCTGAGTTTTTTACTAAATTTCATACTTTTGGTGTCATTGCCATCAGGAAAAGATTCTCTATCATTTCATTAGAAAAAAAAAAAAAAAATTCCAAAAATTTTTGGACAGAATGAGTTTCAGAAAGGGGCTTGTGACAGTCAAAGGGTTAAGCCATGCATGTCCCATGAAGCAACTAAAATGTCAGGAGTAAGGGGCTAGTAACCTCTTCTCCTGTATAAATTACTAAATGTACAAAGAAAAACTTTATGAAAACATTTCTTTTTTCTCAGGTCACCTTGCCTCAGTTGGAGGTGGTTGTGTGTTCAAAAAAAAAAAAAAACTGTATAATCTCAAGACTATACAATGTGTGTGAAAAGTACCCAATGAACTACTCATTACATATAAAAAAAGATGAACATTAGAAGCAGACAAAATATAAAAACATTATTTAACTATACCTATTTGGTACTTGAGGTATTCTATATGAGGGTCCTGGTGTTTGTTTCTTAAGCAGCGGTGTTTGATTGCCATCAAGTTGAAATGGTGTTCCCTCCACCTCTCCCCAGGTCATGAGAGGGGAAGCATCTACCCCAGGAACAGGAGATGGTGCACTTACAAAACTGTAGCCATTCACCCTAGGTGTGTCCTTCCCTAGCTCTTTTCCTGAGGATATACGAATATTATATTAATACACTAGCAATGTGTGCATTATTTTTGTATATCCAATCTAATTAAAATATTACCCACAAGCATTAATTTGTGTGTATGTGGGGAAGTGGAGGAAGGGGTGAGATGGGTCAGTCAGCAGTCTTTTACAAAGGATAAACAAAATGGTTGACCAAGAGGGTAGATAAATCTAGGGTGGTTTAAGGAACAATCTCAGAAGCCAAAACTGAAATATAAAATAAAAAGCATTCAAACCAAAAGTCATGCACAAAAAATATAAATGGCTCATACTCATGGGGAAGCAATAAACCCATATGGGTCATACAACAATGAACTCTGATCCAAGGAAGAAGAGAATAGCTCAACTTTCTAAGATCAAGAGCACTTCAGCATTTAAGCACATCCCCTAAGAAAGGAATAAATGACTAATACACAAATAACACACACAAGAGAAAGGAGCTTATGACGACATTTTGGTCTGACTTGCACCACTAACTAGTCAAACTAATAAACTAAGGTTAGGAAGTCAGATATATATGAGAGGAGGAAAGACGTGGAGCAGTGGTAGAGTGGAAGAAGAGTAGTAGGAGTAGGAAGAAGAGGAGCAGCAGCAGGTGGCAGTAGCAGTGGGAAGTAGGGGGAATAATGGTAGTGGCACAAGAAACAAAAAGGGGAGTGAAGTGAGATGGTGGTGGCAGCAGCAGAAGTAGTAGTAGTAGTAGAGTAAGTCTAAAGACAAGAAAAAGGAGCACTGCAAGAGAGTTAATGGCCATGAGGGTGAGACCAAAAACATGGGGAAAAACTAAAGAACAGAACACACCTAGGCAGAACAAAGGAAGACAAATAAAATACAGGACTCACGAAATCGTAATGACACGATTGCAAACAAACCATACCACGGGCGGGGATAGAACCCACGATCAAAGAGTCTCAAAACTCCAGACCGTCGCGTTAGCCACTGGACCAGCTAGCCACAATAAGATTCGTCCAACTTGGTATATTTCTATGGTGTAGAAATATACCTAGTTGGACGAATCTTATTGTGGCTAGCTGGTCCAGTGGCTAACGCGACGGTCTGGAGTTTTGAGACTCTCCGATTGCAGGTTCTATCCCCGCCCGTGGTATGGTTTAAAATACAGGAAAAGAGAACAAGTAAGGAGAGGAGGAGAAATGATCATGTCAAGGTTCAAGTGTTTTGAAGTTTGGAGCCTTTGACAATAAATGACTAAATCACAAACCTCCTATGTGTTATCTTTACAAGACTATGCATATATTTCTTACAGAGTGAAGACTTACCATCTACACCAACCTTGCCTTCCTTCTTGCTAGCCTGAACTGCTGATGCTTCTAACATGGCTGCCTGACTTAAGGTCTCGGTGAAGGGATTACCATCAAAACGTGTGTTTGCCAAACTCACTTCTCTCTTCTTTTGTTTAGCAAGTTCAATTAGTTTTTCTTGTGATAATGGAGCTCCTGCAAACATAGTAAAAATATTAAGTACTGAGTAAGTGTTGTCCCTCACTTATACTTGTTCTAGCCAATGGCACATAAAGCAAAAATTACAAAGCAATTTCCAAACAACACAAAACATAAGGATACATTCCAATACACTGTAAATCCCAAATTTCGTAACAATTGTTTACACAAAAAAAAAAAAAAAAAAAAAAAAAAAAAAAAAAAAAAAAAAACTCACCACACATACACTAAATGATCATATACATACAATAAACAAAAATGAACCTGGTACAAGGGAGGTACTACCATCCTGCCAAGTGAGTGTAACAAGGAAGCCTGGAATTGTTTTACATGATGGTAGGATTGCTGTGTTTTTTTCTGTCTCATAAACATGCAAGATTTCAGGTACATCTTGCTACCTCTGCTTACACTTAGGTTACATTACATTTGCATGTACAAGCATACAAGTATATACACACTCCCTATGGGCTTTCTTCTATTTCTTACTAGTTCTTGTTTATTTCCTCTTATCTCCATGGGGAAATGGAACAGAATTCATCCTCCATAAGCCATGCGAGACGTAAGAGAGAACTAACATGCCGGAGCAAGGGGCCAGTAACCCCTTTTCCTGTATACATTACTAAAAGGGAGAAACTTTTTTTCTTTTTGGGCTACCCTGCATTGGTGGGATACGGCTGATTTGTTGTAAGAACCTGGTACAAAAGCAATCCAGAAAAAAATGCAAAAATCAATCATAATCCCTATATAATTAACAGTCAGAATTGAAGAGCTAAAAAAAATCCACATTTCTTGGCCTACTTTTGCCAAAAAATATGATCAATGAAGATGGACCTTAAATTGCCATATACCTCCCAAATAAATAAATTTAATAAATTTTATAAATTTAATAAATTTAATAATTTAATAAAAAAGAAACCAAGAAAAAATAAAATTCAAAATTCAATCATGAACCTACTCCCTTTTACCCTCCCTCCACCACCAAGCAACCGGTGTCTTGGTCTGTACATGTATGGTATACAATACTGACAAGACGAAGAATTGCACATGCGCAATTTTTCATTGGACTTACAACGGGCTCTCTGACCAGTATGCATACCTAAATAATGTATATTAGAGCTGATTTCCTCTATTTTATTACAATATACAGTACAGGTCTCCCTCAACATTCGCGTTTTCAACTTTCACGGGCTTCATACATTCACGAATTCCCAACCGCCAAATTCCCAGCCGCCAAATCATGTTTAAGTTTCCTGCCACCTGCGAGTCCCTACTACCCTCCCTCCGACCCCGCAACTGGCAGCCAGCTCTCCCATCACTGTGTGGCGAGTGTTTTGTTTGTTCATTATTTGCTATTAAACTACAGTATAAATAATGTAAACCCATTCTTGACTGCATATTGGAATGGCTATTGGGACAGGTATTGGACGGTGACATCATGTGTTTACTCTTGAACACAGCAAAGAATCAAACATTTCTGCTACTGCTAATAATAACAATAGTAATAATAAAAATAATAATAGTAATAATAAAAATAATCATAATAATAATAATAATAATATTTATTTTATTATTTTTTTTTATTATCACACTGGCCGATTCCCACCATGGCAGGGTGGCCTGAAAAAGAAAAACTTTCACCATCATTCACTCCATCACTGTCTTGCCAGAAGGGTGCTTTACACTACAGTTTTTAAACAGCAACATTAACACCCCTCCTTCAGAGTGCAGGCACTGTACTTCCCATCTCCAGGACTCAAGTCCGGCCTGCCGGTTTCCCTGAACCCCTTCATAAATGTTACTTTGCTCACACTCCAACAGCACGTCAAGTATTAAAAACCATTTGTCTCCATTCACTCCTATCAAACACGCTCACGCATGCCTGTTGGAAGTCCAAGCCCCTCGCACACAAAACCTCCTTTACCTCCTCTCTCCAACCTTTCCTAGGCCGACCCCTACCCCGCCTTCCTTCCACTACAGACTGATACACTCTTGAAGTCATTCTGTTTCGCTCCATTCTCTCTACATGTCCGAACCACCTCAACAACCCTTCCTCAGCCCTCTGGACAACAGTTTTGGTAATCCCGCACCTCCTCCTAACTTCCAAACTACGAATTCTCTGCATTATATTCACACCACACACTGCCCTCAGACATGACATCTCCACTGCCTCCAGCCTTCTCCTCGCTGCAACATTCATCACCCATGCTTCACACCCATATAAGAGCGTTGGTAAAACTATACTCTCATACATTCCCCTCTTTGCCTCCAAGGACAAAGTTCTTTGTCTCCACAGACTCCTAAGTGCACCACTCACTCTTTTCCCCTCATCAATTCTATGATTCACCTCATCTTTCATAGACCCATCCGCTGACACATCCACTCCCAAATATCTGAATACATTTACCTCCTCCATACTCTCTCCCTCCAATCTGATATTCAATCTTTCATCATCTAATCTTTTTGTTATCCTCATAACCTTACTCTTTCCTGTATTCACCTTTAATTTTCTTCTTTTGCACACCCTACCAAATTCATCCACCAATCTCTGCAACTTCTCTTCAGAATCTCCCAAGAGCACAGTGTCATCAGCAAAGAGCAGCTGTGACAACTCCCACTTTGTGTGTGATTCTTTATCTTTTAACTCCATGCCTCTTGCCAAGACCCTCGCATTTACTTCTCTTACAACCCCATCTATAAATATATTAAACAACCACGGTGACATCACACATCCTTGTCTAAGGCCTACTTTTACTGGGAAATAATTTCCCTCTTTCCTACATACTCTAACTTGAGCCTCACTATCCTCGTAAAAACTCTTCACTGCTTTCAGTAACCTACCTCCTACACCATACACTTGCAACATCTGCCACATTGCCCCCCTATCCACCCTGTCATACGCCTTTTCCAAATCCATAAATGCCACAAAGACCTCTTTAGCCTTATCTAAATACTGTTCACTTATATGTTTCACTGTAAACACCTGGTCCACACACCCCCTACCTTTCCTAAAGCCTTCTTGTTCATCTGCTATCCTATTCTCCGTCTTACTCTTAATTCTTTCAATAATAACTCTACCATACACTTTACCAGGTATACTCAGCAGACTTATCCCCCTATAATTTTTGCACTCTCTTTTATCCCCTTTGCCTTTATACAAAGGAACTATGCATGCTCTCTGCCAATCCCTAGGTACCTTACCCTCTTCCATACATTTATTAAATAATTGCACCAACCACTCCAAAACTATATCCCCACCTGCTTTTAACATTTCTATCTTTATCCCATCAATCCCGGCTGCCTTACCCCCTTTCATTTTACCTACTGCCTCACGAACTTCCCCCACACTCACAACTGGCTCTTCCTCACTCCTACAAGATGTTATTCCTCCTTGTCCTATACACGAAATCACAGCTTCCCTATCTTCATCAACATTTAACAATTCCTCAAAATATTCCCTCCATCTTCCCAATACCTCTAACTCTCCATTTAATAACTCTCCTCTCCTATTTTTAACTGGCAAATCCATTTGTTCTCTAGGCTTTCTTAACTTGTTAATCTCACTCCAAAACTTTTTCTTATTTTCAACAAAATTTGTTGATAACATCTCACCCACTCTCTCATTTGCTCTCTTTTTACATTGCTTCACCACTCTCTTAACCTCTCTCTTTTTCTCCATATACTCTTCCCTCCTTGCATCACTTCTACTTTGTAAAAACTTCTCATATGCCACCTTTTTCTCCCTTACTACTCTCTTTACATCATCATTCCACCAATCGCTCCTCTTCCCTCCCGCACCCACTTTCCTGTAACCACAAACTTCTGCTGAACACTCTAACACTACATTTTTAAACCTACCCCATACCTCTTCGACCCCATTGCCTATGCTCTCATTAGCCCATCTATCCTCCAATAGCTGTTTATATCTTACCCTAACTGCCTCCTCTTTTAGTTTATAAACCTTCACCTCTCTCTTCCCTGATGCTTCTATTCTCCTTGTATCCCATCTACCTTTTACTCTCAGTGTAGCTACAACTAGAAAGTGATCTGATATATCTGTGGCCCCTCTATAAACATGTACATCCTGAAGTCTACTCAACAGTCTTTTATCTACCAATACATAATCCAACAAACTACTGTCATTTCGCCCTACATCATATCTTGTATACTTCTTTATCCTCTTTTTCTTAAAATATGTATTACCTATAACTAAACCCCTTTCTATACAAAGTTCAATCAAAGGGCTCCCATTATCATTTACACCTGGCACCCCAAACTTACCTACCAAACCCTCTCTAAAAGTTTCTCCTACTTTAGCATTCATGTCCCCTACCACAATTACTCTCATTTGGTTCAAAGGCTCCTATACATTCACTTAACATCTCCCAAAATCTCTCTCTCTCCTCTGCATTCCTCTCTTCTCCAGGTGCATACACGCTTATTATAACCCACTTCTCGCATCCAACCTTTACTTTAATCCACATAATTCTTGAATTTACACATTCATATTCTCTTTTCTCCTTCCATAACTGATCATTCAACATTACTGCTACCCCTTCCTTTGCTCTAACTCTCTCAGATACTCCAGATTTAATCCCATTTATTTCCCCCCCACTGAAACTCCCCTACCCCCTTCAGCTTTGTTTCGCTTAGGGCCAGGACATCCAACTTCTTTTCATTCATAACATCAGCAATCATCTGTTTCTTGTCATCCGCACTACATCCACGCACATTTAAGCCTCCCAGTTTTATGAAGTTTTTCTTCTTCTCTTTTTTAGTAAATGTCTACAGGAGAAGGGGTTACTAGCCCATTGCTCCCGGCATTTTAGTCGCCTCATACGACACGCATGGCTTACGGAGGAAAGATTCTTTTCCACTTCCCCATGGACAATAGAAGAAATAAAGAAGAACAAGAGGTATTTAGAAAAAAGGAGAAAAACCTAGATGTATGTATATATATATGCATGTGCGTGTCTGTGAAGTGTGACCAAAGTGTAAGTAGGAGTAGCAAGATATCCCTGTTGTCTAGTGTGTTTATGAGAGAAAAAGAAACCAGCAATCCTACCATCATGCAAAACAGTTACAGGTTTCTGTTTCACAGTCATCTGGCAGGACGGTAGTACTTCCCTGGGTGGTTGCTGTACAAAAATACGAGGGAGTGGTTGAGGCATCGTCAGTCAGTGTGGCTTTGTTTATGCTGGAGTGAACATTAGTCTCCACGCTCTTCTACACAATTCACAATAATTCATTGTGGTTGGTGCTTGTAGAGGCAGCAGGTGAGCCAGTGGTTGAGGCGGTGGGTGAGGCAGCGTTTGAGGCAGTGGGTGAGGCAGCGATTGAGTCAGTGGTATTTAATAACATACATGTTATTAATAATAATAATAATAATAATAATACATGTTATTAATAATATGTACTACAGTGGACCCCCGCATACCGATGGCATCACATAACGATTAATCCGCATACCGCTTGCTTTAATCGCAAAAATTTTGCCTCGCATACCGCTTAAAATCCCGCTCACCGATTTTCGTCCGAGACGCGTCCAATGTGCGCCCTCAGCCAGCCTCACATGTGCCGCCGGTGGCATTGTTTACCAGCCAGCCTCCGCGGTAACATCCAAGCATACAATCGGAATATTTCGTATTATTACAGTGTTTTCGGTGCTTTTTCTGGAAAATAAGTGACCATGGGCCCCAAGAAAGCTTCTAGTGCCAACCCTACAGCAATAAGGGTGAGAATTACAATAGAGATGAAGAAAAAGATCATTGATAAGTATGAAAGTGGAGTGCGTGTCTCCGAGCTGGCCAGGCTGTATAATAAACCCCAATCAACCATCGCTACTATTGGTGGTACAGCTGCTGCTGCTGCTGCACTGTCAGCTGCTGCTGCTGCTGCTGTAGCATCGTCTGCTGCTGCTGTAACATCGTCTGTTGCTGCTGTAGCATCGTCTGTTGCTGCTGTACCACCGTCAGCTGCTGCTGCTGCTGTAGCATCGTCTGCTGCTGCTGTAGCATCGTCTGCTGCTGCTGCTGCTGTAGCATCGTCTGCTGCTGCTGTAACATCGTCTGTTGCTGCTGTAGCATCGTCTGCTGCTGCTGTAGCATCGTCTGCTGCTGCTGTACCACCGTCAGCTGCTGCTGCTGCTGTAGCATCATCTGCTGCTGCTGTAGCATCGTCTGTTGCTGCTGTACCACCGTCAGCTGCTGCTGCTGCTGTAGCATCGTCTGCTGCTGCTGTAGCATCGTCTGCTGCTGCTGTAGCATCGTCTGTTGCTGCTGTACCACCGTCAGCTGCTGCTGCTGCTGTAGCACCATTGTTGGTGTGGCTTATTGAGAATACCAAGAAACAATTAACCCCAGAGGATTTGCCACCCAGGATAACCCAAAAAAGTCAGTGTCATCGAAGACTGTCTAACTTATTTCCATTGGGGTCCTTAATCTTGTCTCCCAGGATGCAACCCACACAAGTCGACTAACACCCAGGTGAACAGGGAAAAATGCCTGGAACTAGTGCTCATATTGGTAAATTTAAAGCCAGCAAAGGTTGGTTTGAGAGATTTAAGAATCGTAGTGGCATACACAGTGTGATAAGGCCTGTTCTGGAAGAAAATGCCAAACAGGACCTACAGTACTCAGGAGGAAAAGGCACTCCCAGGACACAGTGTCTCATCAGTCATTGCTGCATCTTCAATAAAGGTAAGTGTCATTTATTCTTCATTTAGTAGAGTAGTACATGCACAATATATACTGTGCATGTACTACTCTACTATTGTGCATGTATCCTTCTCTTTGTGTGTAGGAAAATGTATATTTCATGTGGTAAAATTTTTTTTTCATACTTTTGGGTGTCTTGCACGGATTAATTTGATTTCCATTATTTCTTATGGGGAAAATTCATTCGCATACCAATTATTTCGCATAACAATGACCCCTCTTGCACGGATTAAAATCGGTATGCGGGGGTCCACTGATTATTATTTATAACATATATGTTATTAAATACCATTGCCTCAACTGCTGCCTAAACCGCTGCCTCTACCATTGCCTCAACTGCTGCCTCACCCACTGCCTCACTCACTGCCTCACTCACTGCCTCACCCACTGCCTCAACCACTGACTCAACCGCTTCCTCAACCACTGCCTCTACCACTGCCTCACTCACTGCTTCACCCACTGCCTCAACCGCTGCCTCAACCGCTGCCTCAACCGCTTCCTCAACCGCTTCCTCAACCGCTTCCTCAACCACTGCCTCTACCACTCCAGTCACACTCAGTCTACAAGCACCAAACACAATGAATTATTGTGAAATGTTTAGAAGAGCGTGGAGACTAATGTTCACTCCAGCATAAACAAAGCCACACTGATTGACGATGCCTCAACCACCGACCCGGGGTAGGGGTCGGCCTAGGAAGGGTTGGAGGGAGGGGGTAAAGGAGGTTTTGTGTGCGAGGGGCTTGGACTTCCAGCAGGCATGCGTGAGCGTGTTTGATAGGAGTGAATGGAGACAAATGGTTTTTAATACTTGACGTGCTGTTGGAGTGTGAGCAAAGTAACATTTATGAAGGGATTCAGGGAAACCGGCAGGCCGGACTTGAGTCCTGGAGATGGGAAGTACAGTGCCTGCACTCTGAAGGAGGGGTGTTAATGTTGCAGTTTAAAAACTGTAGTGTAAAGCACCCTTCTGGCAAGACAGTGATGGAGTGAATGATGGTGAAAGTTTTTCTTTTTCGGGCCACCCTGCCTTGGTGGGAATCGGCCGGTGTGATAATAAAAAATAATAAAATAATAAATTATTACTATTGTTAATATTAGCAGTAGCAGAAATGTTTGATTCTTTGCTGTGTTCAAGAGTAAACACATGATGTCACTGTCCAATACCTGTCCCAATAGCCATTTCAATATTCAGTCATGAATGGGCTTACATTATTTATACTGTAGTTTAATAGCAAATAATGAACAAACAAAACACTCACCACACTGGTAGGAGGGCTGGCTGCCAGTTGTGGGATCGGAGGGAGGGTAGTAGGGACTCGCAGTGGTTCAGGAAGTGGTGGAGGCATTGGTTGAGGAAGTGGTGGAGGCAGTGGTATTTAATAACATACATGTTATTAAACCATAACATGTATGTATTTAGTAAAATTTATGGCATTTTCATGTATTTTATGATTGTTCATGGTTCAACAAGTTAAGGAAGCAGTATTGTATTATATTTCCCTACAATATATTGGGGCACCAAACATTCGTGAGGCTCTTGATCCCCTAACCCTCGCGAATGTTGAGGGAGACCTGTACACTACTGAATAAACATTTAAAAATACACTAAAAATGTTATACAGTGGACCCTCGGGGTAACGATTTTAATCCGTTCCAGAGAGTTTGTCCTTAACCAATTTTATCGTTAGCCGAATTAATTTTCCCCATAAGAAATAATGGAAATCCAATTAATCTGTTCCAGACACCCAAAAGTATTAAAAAAAAAATTGCATATGAAATACACATTTTCCTACACAGAAAACAATGATACATACACAATAAATACTACAAGAAGAATAAATGACACTTACCTTTATTGAAGAGTTATTGATGAGTGATGAGATGGGAGGAGGGGAGATGATGGAGGTGTCCTATTATTGTTTGGAAAGGGAATCCCCTTCCATAAGGACTTTCGGTAGCAAGTCCTTTTCCAGGGTTACTTCCCTTCTTCGTTTTTTAATGCCACTGGGAACAACTTGACAGTCACTGGACCTCTGTCGCATCAAAAATCTGTCCACAGAGGTCTGTTTCTGGGGTTCCTTTAACCCCTTGACTGTCACAACCCCAAATCCTAAGGTGTCTCCTGGTGTCGCAAAATTTCCGAAAAAAAAAATTATTTTTTTCGTATGAAAAGATAGAGAATCTTTTCCCAATTGTAATGACACCAAAAGAACGAAATTTTATGGAAAACTGACAGAATTACGCTCTCACAAAGTTAGCGACCTCAGTGATATTGACGAATCGGCAATTTCACCCACTTTCAGCCCTATTTTTGGCTAATTCCATTGTTCCAGTCTATCAAACTCATAGCTATTTCTTTAGAAATCCATTTTTTCTATCTATTGAGTACAAGAAACTGCCCATTTACTGATCTGAACTACCCAATACAGTGGTCAGAAATTGGCAATATCGCCAATTTCACGCAAATTAAAAAAAGATGCCAATTTCAAAACAGGGTCCAGAATAAACAATGTAGACATTCTTGGCACTAAAATAACATATCCTCTGTTCATTAGTCACGTCTCTAGGCCCCTCTTATATTATTATTGCTTTCTATTTTGATTTTTTATTCATACAAAAAAATACAAAATTTACTGTTATGCAGACTACTGCATTATTGTAAAAATGGTATAAATAATATCAGTGCACTAGTGAAAGAATATTAGACTCCCCAATTGACGTGTATTGGACGTGTGGTGTGATTTCCTTACTCTTGAACATTGGTAAAAATTGAACATTTCCGCTACTTTGAGCTCAATTTCAAGGTCGTTTTCATCGTGAAACTAATCAAAATCATATCTATTTCTGTACTATGTTCTCCATTTTATCACATGAGACCACGAAAACGAGAATACAACGATAAATACTATACGAAAATACATCTTAAAGTCAGCGTTTTATTTCAAAAAAATGGTCGGAGTTTTTTTTTTCTCATTATGCACTGCGTGCTGCAGGATTTCTTTTATATGGTGCACACTGACCACACAGACCCATTCTTTCACATGTGGGCCTACCAGCTTTCTCCTGCTTGATTTGAAGCCGCTAGAATTATTGAGTATATATACGTCCGAAACACTGGCTCGTAAGACGTATATATATTACGAAAACAGTCAAAGGGTTAAGAGGTCAGGTGTGGTAGGACTTACGGAGGAAGCAAGACTTGCTGGGAGCAAGGGGCTAGTAACCCCTTCTGTTTACATTACTGAAGATAAAAAGAGAAACTTTTGTTTTTCTTTTTGGGCCATCCTGCTTCGGTGGAATATGGCCGGTTTATTGAAAGAAACAGGAGGAGGTGTGGTAGGTAGGGCCACCCCACCCACACCTAATATACATTTAAAGCACCCTAGAGCAATAGAATGCATTTACAGTACACTCATTACTTCCGTTAAAATATTTGTAGTCTTAATGTAGGGTGAGAAGAGAGTAGTTATACTCCTGATCTTGTCAACAACCTATACCAGACTCTAGTGCAATTGCAAGTACCATTTCAATTTGTATTTTTATATTATAAGTTTATATTATAATTCCTACTCTAAGATTGTTTTCATATCTTAGTGACTATATTGTGTGTGCAATTAATGTATATTTCAATTATATTATTGTTCAAGGCCCTTAACTATCTTTTGCTAACTAGTACCAACTACCTCATATATTTTTTTTCTACTTTTTTTTATTCTTTTGCTACCTTAACTTGTATATTTTATCTTGTCAATTTAAATCTAGTTATACTCTAATTCTTGTAAATAACTTATATAACACCTTAGTGCAATTACAATTGAGAGTCTTGTGCCTTTTTTATATTATTAGATTAAAATCAGTTGTACTATAGTCAATACCAAATTCATTATATTAGACAATATTGCAATTACTAGTGAGAGACTGGTGCTATTTTTAATTTGTATTGTTATATTATTAGATTAAATCTAGTTGTACTATAGCTCATTCTAGCTCAAAACATAGACTCCACAAAAGTCATTATATTAGACCTTAGTGCAATTATTTGATTACCACTTTATTGTTCATCACAACTTATATTAGTCCCTTTTATATTATAATTTTATATTATAATTCTAACTTTAAAGAATTACCTTTAAAGTACTACCTACAGTGGTTACACAGCCATTCACAACTGTAGGCCAGACCAACAAGGGGGTGGCACAGCTATATACTACTCAGACCAACTAGAATGTATCACTAATACTTGCACAAGGGATGAACATGGGAAATATATAATAGCTAAATTCAAATCCAAATACCTACAAAAACCTCTCACAGTGATAAACATCTACAGAGTTCCACAATCAAACATTAGCCAATTTAGTCAAAACCAAGGAAGTATGATAACTGATGCACGCATGAACAAAGATCACTTACTACTCTCAGGTGACTTCAATATAAATCTCCTGCAAGACCAGGACCCACACGTTACTGAATTCACAAACACAATGAGTAACTGCATGTTGCTACCAACAGTAACAAAACCTACAAGAGTTACAGAGACTAGTGTTTCCCTACTTGACCACATCTGGACCAACACCATATCCCCTTTAAAATCAGGCATAATTACAGATAATACCACAGACCACTACCCTACTTTCCTCATAACAACTCTTGGTAAAATACCCCAAGACACTACTAAAGTCACCTTCAGACTTCACAATGAGGCAGCCATTAATAACTTCACAACAGCAGTAACAAACATTGACTGGCACACTGAGCTAGAAATCTATACAGATATTGACGAATGTTTTAATAATTTTCTAAAAAAGACCCAATACCTTTATAACAAGCACTGCCCTAAAAAAACTAAACAGATGACAGCTAAGAGACTGAACAGCTCCTGGCTAACACCCAGCATTCTCAAATCCATAAATACAAAACACCGATATGAAAAACAGTACAGAATGGGTCACATAACCAGAGACCAAACAAAACGTTACTCGTCAATCCTAACCAGCCTGATAAGAAGGGCAAAAAAATTGTATTATGAGAACAGATTATCCAACTTACGAGGTGATATAAAAAAGACCTGGAAGACCCTATCAGAAATTCTGGGAACAAAAAAGATATCACGACATAGTGAAATAAAATTAGCAAAATCAGATGAACCCCAACTCCCACCAACAGAAACAGCAAAAAGACTCAATGATTTCTTCTCCACTATAGGTCAAAACCTTGCCAATAAAATCCCAAGCTCAGACACCCCACCAAATGACTACCTCACTGGCAACTACCCGAACACACTGTTCCTAGCTCCGACTAACCCATACCAAGTCTCCCTTATTATCAACGCACTGAAAAACAAGGCAGGAGATTTAAATACCTTACCACCCTTTATATACAAAAAAGCGTCACAAGTACTATCACCAATCATTGCAACACTCTTTAACAAATCCATTGAATCCTCCACCTTCCCTACAGTTCTCAAAATAGCAAGGGTCACCCCGATCCATAAAGGAGGAGACCAAACAGAGTTGAATAACTATAGGCCAATATCCAATTTACACCCTCTCTCAAAAATCTTCGAAAAATTAATTCATAAACGAATCTACTCCTACCTCATCTCCCAAAACATTCTCAACCCCTGCCAATTTGGATTCAGGCCTAATAAAAATACTAATGATGCTATTATACACATGCTAGAACATATATACACTGCAATAGAGAAAAAAGAAGTCCCACTGGGGATCTTCATTGACTTACGTAAAGCTTTTGATACAGTTGACCATGACTTGCTCCACGTAAAATTGTCACACTATGGTATTAGAGGGCACTCCCTCAACTACCTCAAGTCTTACCTCAGCAACAGAAGCCAATATGTGTACGCCTGTTATCTAGCGTGTTTGAGACAGAAAAAGAAACCAGCAATCCTACCATCATGCAAAACAGTTACAGGTTTTTGTTTCACAGTCATCTGGCAGGATGGTAGTACTTCCCTGCGTGGTTGCTGTCTACCAACCTACTACAGTGCCTGCACTCTGAAGGAGGGGTGTTAATGTTGCAGTTTAAAAACTGTAGTGTAAAGCACCCTTCTGGCAAGACAGTGATGGAGTGAATGATGGTGAAAGGTTTTCTTTTTTGGGCCACCCTGCCTTGGTGGGTGACCCGAAAAAAAATGGGGCAAGCTCTTCCGCACAACCAATTACAGTTGGTGTCCCACAGGGAAGTGTCCTTGGCCCTCTTCTCTTTCTCCTATACATAAATGACCTACCAAATGCTTCGCAATTACTCAAACCCACACTATTTGCAGATGACACTACATACGTCTTCTCCCACCCGAGCCCAGTCACGCTAGCCAATACTGTAAACACCGAATTACAGAAAATATCTACCTGGATGAGGACTAACAAACTTACACTAAACATTGACAAAACCTACTTCATTCAGTTTGGTAACAGAGCTACAGATGTACCTCTTAACATAACGATAAACAGATCACCTATCACAAAGCTAACAGAGGGAAAATTCTTAGGAATCCACCTTGATAATAGACTCAAATTTCATACACATATACAACAAATTTCTAAGAAAATTTCCAAGACTGTAGGCATACTATCGAAGATACGGTACTATGTTCCAGAGTCAGCCCTCCTAGCCCTTTATCACTCTCTTATTTACCCCTATCTCACCTATGGAATTTGTGCATGGGGCTCAACAACAATTAACCATCTCAGACCACTAATTACCCAACAAAAGGCTGCAGTTAGAATGATAACAAATTCTCACTACAGGCAGCACACTCCACTAATATTCAAAACACTCAATCTACTCACCATACAAAACATCCATACTTATTACTGCACCTATTACATACATAGAACACTTAACTCTGATATTAACCCTCCCCTCAAACATCTCCTTGCCAACCTCAACAGAACACATGACCATAACACAAGGCACAGATCACTCTGATGTTCCTCGTGTCCATCTCACGCTATGCAAAAACTCAATGCACATAAAAGGCCCTAAAATCTGGAATTCATTACCTGTAAATATAAAAGAAACACTACCTGTTTATAAATTCAAGTCTCTTCTCAAAGATCACTTACTCACTCAAAACCAAATAAATACTGAATAACTGAACCTTATAAATTGTATATCCTCTATGTTACTCACAATTATATCACACAAATGTTAAACCTAGGACCCAATCTAACTTTGTTATTTTTTTTAAATACACTACCTAACAGAATACTCCATTCGACTGAATGTACAGCAATGCATGCAACCATATGACCTGTCTTTGTAATACTCATTTGTGCTTTATAGTTATCTGTTTACAATAATGTTTTATCACTGATTTCATCATTGCTTAGTTAATCTTAAGTTAATTTTAAGCCAGCCTGTAATGCTATGCATATAAGTGGCTTTGGCATGCTGCTCTTACCTGTATTTTTTGTACCTCTGTATGTATGCTAAAATTACTAAAATAGCAGCATATGTGTAAAGTACCTAGGATAACCCAAAAAAGTTAGAAAGAGTGACTTATTTCCATGTTTGTGAATCTTTTACCATAATACAAACACCTTAAATTGTGTACAAGTTGTCTCCACATTGGTACAGTAGAATAAATAAAGAGCAACACTCCCATTCCCATGTAACACACCATTTTTAGAAGGAATAATGCTCTGAGTGAAAGCATATGAAAGGAATAATTTTCTACAGTTACTCCCAGTAATACTATTGTGTACCCATTTTCTTTGGTGCTGGGCTATAAAAAACATTGTTCTTTCCGACACTCCGACAACACGACTAGAAAAATATCTCACATTTATGTTAATTTATTCTACTGTGGGTGTATTCATCATATTTGTTATGTAGCATGTTTATTATATAATTTGAAAAAATGTCATACATGGATTAATCAAAATGTTTATATTAACATATATGACAGTTTATGTGCCTCAGTGTGATTATTATTGATACAGTGGAACCACGAATATCAGCTGCTGCAAGTATCGGCCGAATCGTATTTAGGCAGAAATTTTGCGCCGTATTTCGGCCGGTTCCTCACAAATCGGCCGTATTAGACATGTCAGCCCGCATCCCGCCAGGATGCCGCGCATACGTGAGTCAGTCTCCCTGTGTTTCTCGGTGAATGAGCATATACCCCATGCATTCATCCAAACATTTCCTGAAAATCCATTGGTTTTTGAGCTTGTTTATTAAGTGTGACTGTAAAATAAGTCACCATGGGCTCAAAGAAAGTTCACAGTGCCAGCGCTTTGGTAAAGAAAGTGAAAAACACGATAGAATTGAAGAAAGAAATTGTAGAAAAATACGAAAGTGGTGTGCAGGTGCCAGAGCTTGCCAGGATGTATGGCAAAAACAAATCAACAATCACTTCTACCCTGGCAAAGAAAGAACAAATCAAGGAAGCTTATGTGGTGAAAGAAGTATACATGTTATCAAAAAAGAGATCACAAACAATGGAAGATGTAGAGAAGTTGTTGTGGATCAGCGAAAAACGGTTAGTGGGAGATAGTGTTTCAGATATGATCATTTGTGATAAGGCAAGGCAGCTGCATGCGGATCTCATAAAAAGATCCCTGGAACTAGTGCTGGTGTTAGTGAATTTAAGGCCAGCAGAGGCTGGTTTGACAGATTTAGCCCTTTGAGGGTCGAGAGACCCTCTCCCAAACTTGTTCTCAGGGTTGAGAAAAAAAAAATTATGTAATAATGGAGAATCTTTTTCCGATCATAATGACACCAAAGGTATGAAATTTGATGGAAAACTTACGGAATTATGCTCTCGTGAAGTTAGCAGTCTCAAAGTGGGCGATTTCGGCCATTTTGAGCCCTATTTTCGGCCAATTCCAATGTTGCAGTTGACTAAAATAATAGCTATTTCCCTAGAACTCCATTTGTTCTATCGATTGAGTACAAGAATCTGCCCATTTACCGATTTCAACTACCCAATAAAGTGGTCAGAAATTGGCAACTTGGGCAATTTCACACAAATTTCAAAAGATGCCAATTTCGAAAAAGGGTCCAGAATAAACAAGATAGACATTCATGGCACTAAAATAACATTTTATCTGTTCATTAGTCATGTCTCTAGGCCCCTCTTACATTACTTTTACTTTCCATTTTGAATTTTTATTCTCACAGAAAATAGAAGGTTTTTTGTTATGTATACTACTACATCATTGTAAAAACAGTATAAATGATATCAGCACACTTGTGAAAGAATATTAGACTCACCAGTTTATGTGTATTGGATGCGTGGCGTGATTTGTTTACTCTTGAACATTGGCAAAAATCGATCATTTCTGCTACTTTGAGCTCAATTTCAAGATACTTGTCATCATGAAACCAATGAAAATCATCTCTAATTCTGTAATATATTTTCCATTCTATCAAATGAGACCATGGAAACGAGAATACAATAAAAAATACTATACGAAAATACACTAGAAAGTCCCTGTTTTAAACCAAAAAACACAGTTGAAGTTTTTTTCTCATTATGCACAGCATGCCTCAGGATTTTTTTTATACTGTGCACACTGACCACACAGACCCATTCTTTCATATGTAGGCCTGCCAGTTTTCTTCCACCAGATTCGAAGGCGCTAGAATTTAGGCGTACAAGTACGTGAGTTTCGGTGGGGGGAAATAAATGGGATTAAATCTGGAGTATCTGAGAGAGTTAGAGCTAAGGAAGGGGTAGCAGTAATGTTGAAGGATCAGTTATGGAAGGAGAAAAGAGAATATGAATGTGTAAATTCAAGGATTATGTGGATTAAAGTAAAGGTTGGATGCGAAAAGTAGGTCATAATAAGCGTGTATGTACCTGGAGAAGAGAGGAATGTAGAGGAGAGAGACTGATTTTGGGAGATGTTAAATGAATGTATAGGAATCTTTGAACCAAGTGAGAGAGTAATTGTGGTAGGGGACCTGAATGCTAAAGTAGGAGAAACTTTTAGAGAGGGTGTGGTAGGTAAGTTTGGGGTGCCAGGTGTAAATGATAATGGGAGCCCTTTGATTGAACTTTGTATAGAAAGGGGTTTAGTTATAGGTAATACATATTTTAAGAAAAAGAGGATAAATAAGTATAAAAGATATGATGTAGGGTGAAATGACAGTAGTTTGTTGGATTATGTATTGGTAGATAAAAGACTGTTGAGTAGACTTCAGGATGTACATGTTTATAGAGGGGCCACAGATATATCAAATCACTTTTTAGTTGTAGCTACATTGAGAGTAAAAGGTAGATGGGATGCAAGGAGAATAGAAGCATCAGGGAAGAGAGAGGTGAAGGTTTATAAACTAAAAGAGGAGGCACTGCAACATCATGGAATCTTGGTTCAGAGGACATCTACAAGACCTTCTTCACGGCTGCTGCAACTAACCCATCTCTTTGGGAAGGACCTACTTCCACTGGGGAATCCCGCCTACCAGTGACTATGCCCTCGTCTGCTGCCCGTCCCTATCCACTGACGCCTATATAACCGCCAGTCTTCTTGCCTTTGCTCCAGATTCTCCTCCACCACGATGCTGTGAACACTAACTCCAAGGCTGAGGGACTGATTACCTCATCTTTTGTATATAGTTCTACTGTCCTCCTATTATGTCCTAGAATCTGTATTGATAAAGCCACTGGATGGCGAAACGTCTACAATAAAGATATCCAGATGTTGCACATGTGTCCTAACTTTCATATTGTCGGTATTTTATACCTTTCTTGCATATAAAGATAGAAATGTTAAAAGCAGGTGGGGATATAGTTTTGGAGTGGTTGGTGCAATTATTTAATAAATGTATGGAAGAGGGTAAGGTACCTAGGGATTGGCAGAGAGCATGCATAGTTCCTTTATATAAAGGCAAAGGGGACAAAAGAGAGTGCAAAAATTATAGGGGGAGAAGTCTGTTGAGTATACCTGGTAAAGTGTATGGCAGAGTTATTATTGAAAGAATTAATAGTAAGACGGAGAATAGGATAGCAGATGAACAAGGAGGCTTTAGGAAAGGTAGGGGGTGTGTGGACCAGGTGTTTAAAGTGAAACATATAAGTGAACAGTATTTAGATAAGGCTAAAGAGGTTTTTGTGGCATTTATGGATTTGGAAAAGGCGTATGACAGGGTGGATGGGGGCAATGTGGCAGATGTTGCAGGTGTATGGTGTAGGAGGTAGGTTACTGAAAGCAGTGAAGAGTTTTTACGAGGATAGTGAGGCTCAAGTTAGAGTATGTAGGAAAGAGGGAGATTATTTCCCAGTAAAAGTAGGCCTTAGACAAGGATGTGTGATGTCACCGTGGTTGTTTAATATATTTATAGATGGGGTTGTAAGAGAAGTAAATGCGAGGGTCTTGGCAAGAGGCGTGGAGTTAAAAGATAAAGAATCACACATAAAGTGGGAGTTGTCATAGTTGCTCTTTGCTGATGACACTGGGAGATTCTGAAGAGAAGTTGCAGAGGTTGGTGGAGGAATTTGGTAGGGTATGCAAAAGAAGAAAATTAAAAGTGAATACAGGAAAGAGTAAGGTTATGAGGATAACAAAAAGATTAGGTGATGAAAGATTGGATATCAGATTGGAGGGAGAGAGTATGGAGGAGGTGAATGTATTCAGATATTTGGGAGTGGACGTGTCAGCGGATGGGTCTATGAAAGATGAGGTGAATCACAGAATTAATGAGGGGAAAAGGGTGAGCGGTGCACTTAGAAGTCTGTGGAGACAAAGAACTTTGTCCTTGGAGGCAAAGAGGGGAATGTATGAGAGTATAGTTTTACCAACGCTCTTACATGGGTGTGAAGCATGGGTGATGAATGTTGCAGCGAGGAGAAGGCTGGAGGCAGTGGAGATGTCATGTCTGAGGGCAATGTGTGGTGTGAATATAATGCAGAGAATTCGTAGTTTGGAAGTTAGGAGGAGGTGCGGGATTACCAAAACTGTTGTCCAGAGGGCTGAGGAAGGGTTGTTGAGGTGGTTCGGACATGTAGAGAGAACGGAGTGAAACAGAATGATTTCAAGAGTGTATCAGTCTGTAGTGGAAGGAAGGCGGGGTAGGGGTCGGCCTAGGAAAGGTTGGAGGGAGGGGGTAAAGGAGGTTTTGTGTGCGAGGGGCTTGGACTTCCAGCAGGCATGCGTGAGCGTGTTTGATAGGAGTGAATGGAGACAAATGGTTTTTAATACTTGACGTGCTGTTGGAGTGTGAGCAAAGTAACATTTATGAAGGGATTCAGGGAAACCGGCAGGCCGGACTTGAGTCCTGGAGATGGGAAGTACAGTGCCTGCACTCTGAAGGAGGGGTGTTAATGTTGCAGTTTAAAAACTGTAGTGTAAAGCACCCTTCTGGCAAGACAGTGATGGAGTAAATGATGGTGAAAGTTTTTTTTTTCGGGCCACCTTGCCTTGATGGGAATCGGCCAGTGTGTTAAAAAAAAAAAAAAAAAAGTACGTGACCGGCCCTGGCTGCAGTGACATACTTGTACATGACTGACCCTCGAAGGGTTAAGAAGCGTAGTGGCATACACAGTGATGCAAGGCATTGTGAGGCTGCAAGTTCAGACAAACATATGGTTGAAAAATTTGTGCAGGAATTCAAGGGGTACATAGAGGCTGAAGAATTCCAACCCCAACAAGTGTTCAATTGTGACGCAACAGGTCTCTTTTGGAAGAAAATACCAAAGAGGACCTACATTATGCAGGAGGAAAAGGCACTGCCAGGACACAAGCCTATGAAAGACAGACTAACTCTTTTGTTCTGTGCTAATGCTAGTGGGGATTTCAAAGTGAAGGCTTTACTGGTGTATCACTCTGAAAATCCCAGTGTGTTCAAGAAAATCAATGTCGTCAAGAGTAAATTATGTGTGATGTGGAAAGCTAATCATAACACCTGCGTGCAGAGCTGAAAGGTAAAGTGAAGATCAGGTTCTTGTGGTACCCAGTTGCAAATAGGATACAGGCAGGATGGCAGTACAGTATACCTGTGGGACATGTGAAAAGGCTCTTGGGAAAAAATCTAGAATCACATGCAACCTTAGCTTTTCAAAACATCATGTTACCTGTGCAAGAATAAACACTGCAACCAAAAATGACATCTATCTAGATAGGTGTTTCTGGATCTGCAACAGGGATGTGGAACTATGGACAGATATCAGGAAAGCACTCAGGAGGTTAATAAACAATAAACATGAAAAAAAGGAGGAACTATTGAATAGTCTACCTGGAATATATAGAGCATGGGAAGATAGGAAAGGAGTAAAGTCTAACACAGAGAATGCCCAGTCTACAACAACTGACCCAAAAATAAGCAGATACACACTAGAAAAAACACAGGAAACAAAAACAACAGCTAGTTCAGTCCGCAGCCTTAGGGCTGACCCAGACCCAGCCCCCAGCCATTGTGAAAATCCGGATTCAGTTAAAGACTCCTCCACAGCCACCAACGCCATAGCCCCTAGTACAGATGTAGTAGAGGAGCCCTCCTCTGGGGTAGACTCTTCTGCAACCATCACAGTCATAGCCCCTAGTACAGATGTAGTAGAGGAGCCCTCCTCTGGGGTAGACTCTTCTGCAGCCATCACAGTCATAGCCTCTAGTACAGATGTAGTCGGGGAATCCCCTCCCATGAAAAATGTTGGTGCCATGACAGCAGATAGGGGTGTCTCTGAATTGGCTATGGAGGACTGTAGTTCAGCCCTAGGGCCAGCACAGATTAAGAATACATCCAGCACGAATTGTACCCAGCCAAAAACAAAATGGTGCAAATACTATATTTGGGGCATCTGTAAACACGGAATATCAGGGAAAACGAATGGGGCATGCAACTTTGAGCATCCCAAAAATTGCCGTGACCTCCTGTCTAAGGGAGTGTGTCGTTCTACCTCTTGCAAATACTTCCACCCGGAGATGTGTCAGTCTTCAGTACTTGAAAAACAATGTTACAATACCAATTGCACTGCATATCATCTAAAAGGGACCAGGAGGCACACACCCCATACAACACATCATAGAAACTATGGTAGCTATGACAACACCCCAAGTGATTTTTTAGGGGTAGGAAACGAAGAAAGAAAATGGAAAGAGATAACCAAAATAGTCCACCACCTTGGAGCCTTGTTGGACTGGAGGCACAGCCAGAGGCACCTCCGGGCTCACAGCTACTGATGCCAACAACAAAATCCCCCCAACAAACATGCAACACAACCTCATTTATATTTGCTAATATACAGGGCCTTAAGCCATCCACAAACAACAAAATACCTTTCATTAGTGGACTTCTAGAGGAGTCAAATTCACTGTTTGCAGCTTTCACAGAGACCCACGCAAAAGATTACTTTGACAGTGAAATATGGATACCTGGATACAACCTTTTCAGATGCGACAGAAAGAACAGGCAACAAAGGGGGGTTGGCCTGTACGTCAAAGAGTCGCTCATTTGCATAGAGATACTGAACACCACAAATGATGTAGTTGAAGTTCTGACAATAAAAATCGAGAACCAAAACTTAGTCATTGTACTTGTATATAAGCCACCGGATGCAACTTCCCAACAGTTCAAAGAACAACTGTCAAAAATCGACTCCTGTCTGGACAACTTTCCAGCCCCATCCCCAAACATCTTGCTGCTTGGTGACTTCAATCTAAGACACACAAAATGGAAGAATATAGCAAATAATGTCGTAGCAGAAATAATCCCTGGAGGTAGCTCAGATGAAAGGTCACACATGCAGGAGCTGCTGAATTTCTGCAACAAACACACCCTAAGTCAGCAAATAGTGGAGCCAACAAGACTGGAGAACACACTGAACCTTATTTTCACAAATAACGAGGACCTGGTAAGGAATATAACAATATCAAAAACAACAAATTCTGATCACAATCTAATCGAAGTCCAGACTTGCATGCACAGGAGTCCTGATCAGCACAATGCATTCAGTTATGAGGGTACCTTTACCAAATTCAACTTCAACAACAAGAACATCATCTGGGATCAGGTAAACTATGCCCTAAATGAAACATGCTGGGAGGATATCTTAAATTACATGGACCCGAACCAATGCCTCGAAAAGATCACCCTCCTGGTAGCTGAAGTATGTTCAAGGTATATTCCTATAAGACAAAAGAAAAGAAGAAGTAAACTGGAGAGAGAGAGATAGAGACGCTCCCTCTACAGGAGAAGACGAAGAATCATTGAGCTCCACATGAATGCCAGATTATCTGATACACGGAAGGTAGTGCTAACCAGGGAAGTGGAAAATATTGAGCTGAAGTTAAAGGACTCATACAGGATCCAGGAGAGACAAGAGGAGCTAAAAGCGATTAATGAAATTGAAAGAAATTCGAAATATTTCTTTTCATACGCCAAAAACAAGTCAAAAACCACTTCTAGTATAAGGCCCCTGCTCAGACAAGATGGATCCTACACTGACGACAACAAAGAAATGAGCGAGATACTGAAATTGCAGTATGACTCAGTGTTCAGTGAGCCACTAACCAGTTTAAAGATAGATGATCCAAACAATTTTTTCATGAATGAGCCTCAAAACCCTGCCAATGTAGGCCAGATTTATGACATAACTCTAACTCCACTAGACTTTGAGAAAGCCATCGACGACATGCCCATGCACTCGGCCCCAGGCCCAGACTTGTGGAACTCGGTGTTCATTAAAAACTGCAAGAAACCCCTCTCACGGGCCCTAAGTATGCTATGGAGGAGGAGCTTAGACACAGTCGAGATTCCACAGTCACTAAAAACAAGAGATATAGCCCCACTCCATAAAGGTGGCAGCAAAGCAGTAGCTAAGAACTATAGACCAATAGCTTTAACATCCCACATCATAAAAATCTTTGAAAGAGTTCTAAGAAGCAGGATAGCAAACCACCTGGACTCCCAAAAATTGCACAACCCAGGGCAACATGGTTTCAGAGCAGGTCGCTCCTGCCTTTCGCAACTGCTTGACCACTATGATATGGTCCTAGATGCACTGGAAAACAAACAAAATGCGGATGTAGTATACACAGACTTTGCAAAAGCCTTTGACAAGTGCGACCATGGCGTAATAGCACACAAAATGCGTGCCAAAGGGATAACTGGTAAAGTAGGCAGATGGATCTTCAACTTTCTAACCAATCGCACACAAAGAGTAGTGGTAAACAGAGTTAAATCAGATGCTGCCATAGTGAAGAGCTCTGTCCCATAAGGCACAGTACTCGCACCTATCCTGTTCCTGACTCACGAAATCCTAATGACACGATTGCAAACAAACCATACCCCGGCCGGGATTGAACCCGCGGTCAGAGAGTCTCAAAACTCCAGCCCGTCGCGTTAGCCACTAGACCAGCTAGCCACAATAAGATTCGTCCAACTAGGTATATTTCTACACCATAGGAAGGTTAGCACAGGCACCACTGTGACCACAAATGCAAGTTTTTACAGACGAATCTCCAGCTAGCATGGCCGTGACGAACTCTAGCTCAAGTCCCTTCACTGCCGTCAACATGACTCACGAAATCGTAATGACACGATTGCAAACAAACTAGTGGCTAACGCGATGGGCTGGAGTTTTGAGACTCTCTGACCGCGGGTTCAATCCCGGCCGGGGTATGGTTTGTTTCCAATCGTGTCATTACGATTTCGTGAGTCATGTTGACGGCAGTGAAGGGACTTGAGCTAGAGTTCGCCACGGCCACGCTAGCTGGAGATTCGTCTGTAAAAACTTGCATTTGTGGTCACAGTGGTGCCTGTGCTAACCTTCCTATGGTGTAGAAATATACCTAGTTGGACGAATCTTATTGTGGCTAGCTGGTCTAGTGGCTAACGCGACGGGCTGGAGTTTTGAGACTCTCTGACCGCGGGTTCAATCCCGGCCGGGGTATGGTTTGATCCTGTTCCTTATTCTCATATCAGACATAGACAGAGATGTAAACCACAGCGCTGTATCATCTTTTGCAGACGATACTAGGATCTGCATGAGTGTTTCATCCATTGAGGACACTGTTAACCTCCAAGAAGATATAAACCAAGTTTTCCAATGGACAACGGAGAACAATATGATGTTCAATGAAGACAAATTCCAACTACTCTGTTATGGAAAACTGAAGGAAATAATAACTAGAACTGAGTATACTACAAACTCCAATCACACAACAGAGAGGAAAAGTAATGTGAGAGACCTGGGAGTGGTAATGTCAGAGGATCTCACCTTCAAGGATCACAGCAATGCCACTATCACATCTGCAAGGAAACTGATAGGATGGATAATGAGAACATTCAAGACAAGAGATGCTAAGCCAATGATGATCCTTTTTAAATCACTTATTCTTTCTAGGCTGGAATACTGCTGTACATTAACATCCCCATTCAAGGCAGGTGAAATTGCAGAGCTAGAGAATGTACAAAGAACCTTTGCTGCACGTATAAGTTCCATCAAACACCTTAACTACTGAGAGCGCCTGGAAGCACTTGACTTGTACTCACTAGAGCGCAGGTGCGAGAGATATATCATAATCTACACCTGGAAGATTCTGGAGGGACTGGTTCCTAATATGCACACAGAAATCACTCCATACGAAAGCAAAAGACTTGGCAGGCGATGCAACATACCCCCAGTGAAAAGTAGGGGCGTCACTGGTACACTAAGAGAAAACACAATAAGTGTCTGGGGCCCAAGACTGTTCAACAGTCTCCCACCAGCAATAAGGGGCATTACGGGAAGACCCCTGGTTGTCTTCAAGAGGGAGCTGGACAGATACCTAAAGACGGTGCCGGATCAGCCGGGCTGTGGTTCGTGCGTTGGATTACATGCAGCCAGCAGTAACAGCCTCGTTGATCAGGCCCTGATCCACCAGGAGGCCTGGTCGTGGACCGGGCCGCAGGGACGTTGATCCCTGGAATTCCCTCCAGGTAGACTCCAGGTAGACGAGGCAAATTTTCATTGACTGAGTCCATGAAGTGCTTGGCCCAAGTGTGAAAAAATACCTCCAGAAATATAAATTGCCACTCAAGTGCCTCCTGGTAATGGACAATGCTCCTGCTCATCCTCCAAACTTGGTAGACCAATTATCAAGGGACTTCAGTTTTATAACAGTGAAATTCTTGTCTCCTAACACCACTCCTCTCATCCAGCTCATTGATCAGCAGGTCATTTCTAACTTCAAAGAACTCTACACAAAAGCAGTGTTTCAAAGGTGCTTTGAAGTGATCTCGGACACTGAACTGACCCCATGAGAGTTCTGGAGGAATCACTTCAATATCTACAACTGTATAAGCCTTATAGGTAAGGCTTGGCAGGGAGTGATTTCCAGGACTTTGAACTCTTCTTGGAGAAAATTGTGGCCAGAATGTGTCCTCTAGAAGGATTCTGAAGGGTTTGAGGCTAACCTGTTGTAGAAGCTATTGTGGCACTTTGGAAGTCCATGGGGTTGGATGTGAGTGGCAAGGATGTAGAAGAGTTGGTGTAGGACCACAGGGAAGAGCTAACCACTGAATAGCTACAAGACCTTCAACCAGAACAACCACAGATGAAGAACTTGCTTCAGAGAAGGAAGAGGGGGGAGGAGATGCCTTCTTCAGAGATTAAGGAGATTTGTGCAATGTGGAGTAGGGTGCAAGCTTTTGCTGAGAAATATCACCCTGAGCAAGCTGAAACAAGCCATATCTGCAACATGTTCAGTGACAAAACCTTGGCCCACTTCAGGTAAATCTTAAAGAGGAGCCAGAAACAGACCTCTCTGGACAGTTTTTTTGTGCGACAGGGGTCCAGTGACTCTCAAGCTGGTCCTAGTGCCATTAAAAGACAAAGAAGGGAAGTAACCCCAGAGAGGGACTTGATACCTGAAAGCATAATGGAGGGGGATTCCTTTTCCAAACAATAACCTCTCCTCCTCCCTGTCTTCCATATGCCAACAAAAGTCTTCAATACAGCTATGTAATAATGATTTAAATGTTCATTTATATGTAACTGTCATTGTTTTGTGTATGTAAAACTATAGTTAAACTTTACAAATTGTATTTTTTATTATTATTTTTGGGTGTCTGGAACAGATTAATTGTATTTACATTAATTCTTATGAGAAATATTGCTTCAAATTTAGGCCTTTTCAAATTTAGGCTGATCTTCTGGAACGGATTACAGTCGACATTTGGGGTTCCACTGTATTATTATCATTATTAATATGGCATCTTCAAGACTAATAACACTCTTGGTGATTTTAACGTGTACCTACATGCTAGCACAGTGTGTAAGTTTATTTAGGTACAGGTACACATAAGTAAATTATCAGAGTACAGTGGACCCCCGCATACCGTTGGCATCACATAACGTTAAATCCGCATACCGCTACATTTTATCGCTAAGATTTTGCCTCGCATACCGCTACATTTTATCGCTAAGATTTTGCCTCGCATACCGCTAAAAAACCCGCTCAACGCTGTTCGTCCGAGACGCGTCTAATGTGCGCCCTTAGCCAACCTCACATGTTCCGCCAGTGGCATTGTTTACCAGCCAGCCTCCGCAGTAACATCCAAGCATACAATCGGAACATTTTGTATTATTACAGTGTTTTTGGTTATTTTATCTGCAAAATAAGTGACCATGGGCCCCAAGAAAGCTTCTAGTGCCAACCCTACAGGAATAAGGGTGAGAATTACTATAGAGATGAAGAAAGAGATCATTGATAAGTATGAAAGTGGAGTGCGTGTCTCCGAGCTGGCCAGGTTGTATAGTAAACCCCAGTCAACCATCGCTACTATTGTGGGCAACAAAAGGCAATCAAGGAAGCTGTTCTTGCCAAAGGTTTAACTGTGTTTTCGAAACAGAGATCGCAAGTGATGGAAGATGTTGAGAGACTGTTATTGGTGTGGATAAATGAGAAACAGATAGCAGGAGATAACATCTCTCAAGTGATCATAAGTGAAAAGGCTAGGAAGTTGCATGAGGATTTAATTAAAAAAATGCCTGCAACTAGTGATGATGTGAGTGAATTTAAGGCCAGCAAAGGTTGGTTTGAGAGATTTAAGAGGCGTAGTGGCATACATAGTGTGATAAGGCATGGTGAGGCTGCCAGTTCGGACCACAAAGCAGCTGAAAAATATGTGCAGGAATTCAAGGACCACATAGAAACTGAAGGACTGAAACCTGAACAAGTGTTTAATTGTGATGAAACAGGCCTGTTTTGGAAGAAAATGCTAAGCAGGACCTACATTACTCAGGAGGAAAAGGCACTCCCAGGACATAAGCCTATGAAAGACAGGCTTACTCTGTTGATGTGTTCCAATGCTACTGGTGATTGCAAAGTGAAGCCTTTATTAGTGTATCACTCCGAAACTCCCAGACCGTTCAGGCAAAAGAATGTCCTCAAGGAAAATTTGTGTGTGCTGTGGAGGGCAAACAGTAAGGCATGGGTCACTAGGGACTTTTTCTATGACTGGTTACACCATGCATTTGCCCCCAATGTGAAAGATTACCTAACTGAAAAGAAATTAGAACTTAAGTGGCTCCTGGTGTTAGACAATGCCCCTGGTCATCCTACAGACGTGGCAGAGTGACTTTATGGGGACATGAAATTCATTAAGGTGAAGTTTTTGCCTCCTAATACCACTCCTCTCCTGCAGCCCATGGACCAGCAGTTTATTGCAAACTTCAAAAAACTGTACACAAAAGCTCTGTTTGAAAGGTGCTTTGTAGTGACCTCAGAAACTCAACTGACTCTAAGAGACTTTTGGAGAGATCACTTTAATATCCTCAATTGTGTAAACCTTATAGGTAAGGCTTGGGAGGGAGTGACTAAGAGGACCTTGAACTCTGCTTGGAAGAAACTGTGGCCAGAATGTGTAGAGCAAAGGGATTTTGAAGGGTTTGAGGCTAACCCTGAGAATCCTATGCCAGTTGAGGAATCCATTATGGCATTGGGAAAGTCCTTGGGGTTGGAGGTTAGTGGGGATGATGTGGAAGAGTTGGTGGAGGAGGACAATGAAGAACTAACCACTGATGAGCTGATAGATCAACTTCAACAGCAAGAGGCCAGACCTGAGGAAACTGGTTCGAAGGAGGGGAGAGAGAAATTGAAGAAATTGCCTACCACAAAGATTAAGGAAATCTGTGCAAAGTGGCTTGAAGTGCAAACCTTCATGGATGAAAATCACCCTCACACAGCTATTGCAAGCCGTGCTGGTGACTATTACACTGACAATGTTGTGAAACACTTTAGGGAAGTCATAAAGGAACGAGAGGTACAGGTCACTATGGACAGATATGTTGTGCGACAGAACTCCAGTGACTCTGAAGCTGGTCCTAGTGACATTAAAAGAAGAAGGGAAGTAACCCCAGAAAAGGACTTGACACCTCAAGTCTTAATGGAAGGGGATTCCCCTTCTAAACACTAACACTCTCTCCCCCCTCCTCCCATCCCATCAATCATCACCAGATCTTCAATAAAAGTAAGTGTCATGTAATTGTGCATGCCTTTTTCAGTTTGTGTGTATTAAAATTAATATTTCATGTGGTAAAATTTTTTTTTTTTCATACTTTGGGGTGTCTTGCACAGATTAATTTGATTTCCATTATTTCTTACGGGGAAAATTCATTCGCATAACGATAATTTCGCATAACAATGAGCTCTCTTGCACAGATTAATATCGCTATGTGGGGGTCCACTGTATATAAAATAACTTTAAAACACTTGAAATTTTGGAAAGTTACCAGACTTAATGAAGAGTCATGCTCACGAAGAATGTAAACAATCCGGGTGGCCCGCAGTGACCGTATTAGAAAGTCAGGTGGGGGTGCCATATAAAGAATTTTTATTATAATTTGAAATGTCTATATTAGCGGAACGCCGTAAAGCGGGGCCCTACTGTATATGATAGTGTAAGCATGTTATCAGGCATTTTAGAGGCATTTGATACTGAAAAAAAACTTTTCCACTTGCTGGCAATTTTTGCTCATCATCGGGGGTTGGGAACCCAACAGCCATAAAAACAGGGCCCTCCAGTATTTTTTCAATGTCTCACAGACTACTCTGGACAAAGGCACTATAATTATAATAAAAAATTAAACAAGGAATTTAACTTACCATCAGGTACAAACATTACAGAATTAAAAGTCTTGTAGTTCCAGTTTTCTAACTGTTTGGGTCTAGTGTCATTTTGTAATGAAGTGCCAGTGATAGCCAGAACAGCTGCTTCTGCCTGTTGCTTGGCTGTCTGAGGTGTTAAATTAGGTGTGTGCTCCTTGTTGTGTTTCTCTTCTGCCTCAAACATCCATGCATGCTGCAAATAAATAATTAAGTCTGATCTGACTGAGGAATGTAGTACCTAACAGCTATATGAAGCTTTCAGGACTTAATAATGTGGCACCTTAAAAATTACATAGGAATAAGAAAATACAGAACCTTAATTTAAATGCAAAAAAATTAAACCAAAAACAAATAAAAAACAGTGAACTGTTGAACATTTTGATTTTCTATTTTACTCAACATAGGCCAAGGATAATTTTCATTTTTTACCTCAACAGCCAAGGTAGCATGACCCAAAAAAGAAAACACATTCACTCTCATTCATTCAATCACTGTCTTGAAAGAAGTGTGCTAACATCACAATTCAGACTGCTCTCTGACTGCAACAGCCCTTTCCCCCTTTAGAGTACAGGCAAATCTAGCCAAGTAGTTTTTCCTGAATCCCTTCATAAAAGTTAGGTTGCTCATGCAACCTAACTTTTATGAATGTTCAAGCTGAATGTTCAAGCACCTAAAACTCAAAGCCTCTTTTGCCCCACTCCCTCCAGCCTTCCCTGGGATGACCCTAATCCCTACTACCCTCCATCCCAGATTTATACACCCTCTGTCATCCTCTCCACATACCCAAACCACCTCAGCAACCCATTCTTAGCTCTCTGACTTATACTTTTGGTAACCTCACATCACCCTTTAACCCTTTCACCATCCATCTAAAACTGAGCCATTGAAGCCAAGGTCCCCGACATATTTCTACATCTTGAGCTCAGCTCACTCAGATGAACTGTGAGCAATAAATTTTGGCCTAAATATGAGAGAATAGGTCTGTGGTGGCAAGTGTGTACAGTATAAAAAAAAATACTGCCCCGTGCAGCGCATGATGTGAAAAACAAAACTTCCTTCTTTCAACAAACTGGCTGTATCCCACCGAGGCAGGGTGGCCCAAAATGAAAAAAATAAGTTTTTCTTTTTAAATTTAGTAATTCATACAGGAGAAGGGGTTATTAGCCCCTTGCTCCTGACATTTTAGTCACTTCTTATGACACAAATGGCTTAAGGAGGAAGAATTCTATTCCCTTTTCCCATAGAGATAAGAGGAAATAAAAATGAACAAGAACTATTAAGAAAATAGAAGAAAACCTATATGGATAAGTATATATATGCTTGGACATGCATGTGCAGTGTGACCTAAGTGTAAGCAGAAGTAGCAAGATATACAGTAAGGCTCCACTTATACAGCAGGTTAGGTTTCTGGCCACCGCCAGAAAGCAGAACGCCATTTTTTCCACTTATAAATTCATACAAATGCCAAGACTAGAGGGACATTCTTAGTGATTTTAATGTGTACCTGCATGCCAGCAGGTACACACATGTACGTTTATTTAGGTACAGGTACATATAAGTATAATTATTAGTACAGATATAAAATACACAATACAGTAACTTTAAAACACATGAAATTTTGGAAAGTTCCCAGACATAATGAAGAGACGTGGAGCTCACGGAGAATGTAAACAAACCGGGTGGCATGCAGTGACTATTAGATACTCAGGTGAGGGGGGGGAGCCATATAACGAGTGTCGGTCATAATTTAAAATGTCCCTATGAGTGAAGTGCCATAAAGCAGGGCCCTACTATACCAGGTATCCTGCGTGTTTATTTATTTACTTTTTTTTTTTCAACAAGTCGGCCGTCTCCCACCAAGGCAGGGTGACCCCAAAAAGAAAGAAAATCCCCAAAAAGAAAATACTTTCATCATCATTCAACACTTTCACCACACTCACACATTATCACTGTTTTTGCAGAGGTGCTCAGAATACAAGTTTAGAAGCATATACGTATAAAGATACACAACATATCCCTCCAAACTGCCAATATCCCAAACCCCTCCTTTAAAGTGCAGGCATTGTACTTCCCATTTCCAGGACTCAAGTCCGACTATATGTTTATATGTTTATGAGACAGAAAAAAAAGACACCAGCAATCCTACTGTCATGTAAAACAATTACAGGTTTCTGTTTCATACTCACTTGGTAAGACATTAGTACAGAAGGGCTTCCACTTATATGGGAGGTTAGGTTCCAGGCTAACGCTGGAAAGTGGACATCGCCAGGAAGCAGAACACCATATTTTTTCCACTTATAAATGCATATAAATGCCAGATAACAAGTTTACACAAACATATATTAAGTTAGCAATAGAACTAGGCATGAAAAACAAAAAAAGTAAAATACACACAAACAGTACACTCATCACTTACCTTAAAATATTTCTAGTCTTAATGTAGGGTGAAAGGTGAGTAGTATTTATTGTAAGAAGTCAGATGTGGTGGGTATGGTAGCCAGACAGGCCACCCCACCCACAAGTAATATATTATTACATTTAAAGTGCTCCAGAACAATAAAATGCAAATACAGTACACACATTAGTTACCTTAAACTATTTGTAATCTTAATGTAGGGTGTGAGGTTAAGGAAGTCAGGTGTGGGAGGAACGGTAGCCAGCCAGGTCACCCCACCCACATGTAATATACTACAACAATAAAAGTACTCCAGAGCAATAAAATGCATATACAATACATTAATTACCTACATTAAAATATTTTAAGTCTTAATGTAGGGTGCGAGTTGAGTAAACAAGGTAAAATGAATAAACGAGAGAAAGAGAATGAGTAAATGAGAGAGGAGAGAGACGTGGAGTTATGTAAACAAGACAACGAACGCGTCTGGTTTTGGTTCATGATCATAACATGTCATATCCATGTTAATTCAGTCTACTGTGGGGTGTATTTATCTTGTTTATATGTACATAGGGTGTTTATTATATAATTTTGGAAAATTATTAAAGATGGATTAATGAAACTGTTTATATTAACGTAATACACCTACAGTGCTTGCACTCTGAAGGAGGGGTGTTAATGTTGCAGTTTAAAAACTGTAGTGTAAAGCACCCTTCTGGCAAGACAGTGATGGAGTGAATGATGGTGAAAGTTTTTCTTTTTCGGGCCACCCTGCCTTGGTGGGAATCGGCCAGTGTGATAATAAAAAAAAAAAATACACCTACACCTACGACCTGCTCGACTAATGACCATTCGACTTACGACCGTGTTTTTTTTTTTTTTGCCAAATTTCTGGGAAATAAACAACTATTTGTGTTATACACAGTGTTTATCCTAAACCTTACAGTATAAAATACAGTACTAACAGCATAAAAAGTAAAGTAAAACATGAAATACCAAAATAAAACAATAAAAAAAAGTCATTACAAAAATGTGATGTTAATATTCAGTAGTAAAGTTCGACTTACATCCATTTCGACTTACGACCGGTTTCTCGGAACCGAACTCGGTCGTAAGTCGGATGGTAGGTGTATGACATTTAGTGCACCTCAGAGCGATTATTACTGCGTATTATTATTATTATCATTATGGCGTCCTCAAGACTAATAAGACACTCTTAGTGATTTTAATGTATACCTGCGCACCAGCACAATATGTAAGTTTATTTAGGTACAGGTACATATAAGTATAATTATCAGAGTACAGTACTTACATATAAAATATGAAATAGCTTTAACCCTTTCAGGGTTGAGAGGCCCTCTCCTGAAGTTGTTTTCATGTTCGAAAATTTTTCGGGGAAAAAAAAAAATTATTTTTTCTTATGAAAACATAGAATCTTTTCCCGATCATAATGACACCAAAAGTATGAAATTTGATGGAAAACTTACGGAAGTTAGCGGTCGCGACTATGTTTATGCATCAGCGATTGTGCCCATTTTGAGCCCTATTTTCAGCGAATTCCAGTGTACTAGTCGACAAAGATCATAACTATTTCGCTAGAACTCCATTTTTTCTATCGAATGAGTACAAGAAATCACCCATTTACCGATTTCAACTATCCAACAAAGTGGTCAGAAATTAGCAATTTTGCCAATTTCACACAAATTTCAAAAGATGCCAATTACCAAATAGGGTCCAGAATAAACAAGACAGACATTCCTGGCACTAAAATAACATTTCCTCTGTTCATTAGTCACGGCCCCAGGTCCCTCTTACATTTCTTTTGCTTTCCACTTTGAATTTTTATTCTCACAAAAAACAAAAGATTTACTGTTATGCAGATTACTGCATTAGTGTAGAAATGGTATAAATAATATCAGTGCACTTGTGAAAGAATATTAGACTCACCAGCTGACATGTATTGGACGGGTGGCATGATTTGTTTACTTTTGAACTTTGGCAAAAATCGAACATTTCTGCTACTTTGAGCTCAATTTCAAGGTACTTTTCATTGTGAAACCAATCAAAGTCATCTCAATTTCTGTAATATGTCTTCCATTCTATAAAATGAGACCAGGAAAAATAGAATACAACCATAAATACCATAAAAAAATACAGTGCAAAGTTGCTGTTTTAAACCAAAAGCACGATCGAAGTTTTTTTTTTCTCATTACGCACTGTGTGCTGCACGATTTTTTTTACACTGTGCACACTGACCACATAGACCCATTCTTTCATATGTAGGCCTACCAGCTTTCTCTCACTAGATTTGAAGGTGCTAGAATTTATGCATACTAATACTTCAATAACCCTGGTGCGTAAGCCATACTAGTACTGTTTCGGTCGTATATATACGTCTTATGAGGTACCGTGTTTGACATACGTATATATATTCATAAATTCTAGCGGCTTCAAATCAAGCAGGAGAAAGCTGGTAGGCCCACATGTGAGAGAATGGGTCTGTGTGGTCAGTGTGCACCATATAAAAAAAAAATCCTGGAGCACGCAGTGCATAATGAGAAAAAAAAATTCCGGCCGTTTTTTTTTTTAATTAAAATGCCGAATTTGTGGTCTATTTTCGTATAGTATTTATGGTTGTATTCTCGTTTTTTAAGTCTCATTTGATAGAATGGAAAACATATTATAGAAATAGAGGTGATTTTGATTGCTTTTACTATAAAAAGGACCTGGAAATGGAGCTGAAAGTAAGGGAAATGTTTGATTTTTGCCGACGTTCAAAAGTAAACAAATGATGTCATTGTCCAATAAATGTCCAACTAGCCATTCTAATATGCAGTCATGAATGGGTTGATGTTATTTATACAATTATTACAGTATTGCAGTAGACTGCATAACAGTAAATCTTCTATTTTTTGTTTGAATAAAAATTCAAAATAGAAAGAAAGAGTAATATCAGAGGGGCCTGGAGACGTGGCTGATGAACAAAGAAAATGTTATTTTATAGCCAGGAATGTCTGCATTGTTCATTCTGGACCTTATTTTGAAATTGTCATATTTTTTAATTTTTGTGAAATTGGCCAATTGCAAATTTCTGACCACGTTATTGGGTAGTTGAAATCCGTAAATGGGCAGTTTCTTGTACTCAGTCGATAGAAAAAAACGGAGTTCTAAAGAAATAGCTATGAGTTTGGTTGACTGGAACAATGGAATTAGCCGAAAATAGGGCTCAAATTAGGCGAAATCGCTGATTTGTAAATATCGCCAAGGTTGCTAACTTCGCGAGAGCATAATTCCGTCAGTTTTCCATCAATTTTTTTTTTTGGTGTCATTACAATCGGGAAAAGATTCTCTATCATTTCATAAGAAAAAATAATTTTCTTTTTTTTTTAAATTTTGCGACACCAGGAGACACCTCAGGATTGGGGGTTGCAACAGTCAAGGGGTTAAAACACTTGAAATTTTGGAAACTTTCTACATATAATGGAGAGACGCGTTGCTCACGAAGCTCATGGAGAATGTAAACAAACCGGGTGGGGTACGGTGGCCGTATTAGAAAGTCAGGGAACGGGGGGGAGCCGTGTAACGAGTTTTGGTCATAATTTGAAATGTCTGTATTAGCGGAGCGCTGTAAGGCGAAACGTCATAAAGCAGAGCCCTACTGTACCTCTGTGGGTGGTTGCAGTCTACCAACCTGCTACCTAGGAAAAACAAAACTCTGAGGGGGCTTTCTTGAATATTTTTTATGGTTTTGACTGCTTCTTGGTATCATTTGATAGAATCAAAGAAATACTAATGAAATAGAATTGATTTTCATTGGTTTTAGGACTGGTAGTATCTTGAAACTGAGCTCAAAGTAGTGGAAATATCTGATGGGTTTTATGGGTTTCTAATAAGTCTGATTCAATTATTGGGGGGTTGTAAACCATGACCAATCTTTCCTGGTTATACTTTATCTGAGAAATAAATCAAATCCTTCTATTTTTGTGCAAATAAGAATTCAAAATGGAAGGCAGGTGTAATATAAGAGAGGCCTTAGGACATAACTAATGAAGTGGAAATGTAGTTTTAGTGCTAGGAATGTCTACATTGTTTATTATGGACTCAATTTTTAAATTGGAATTTTTTTTTTATTATGGGCAAAACTGCCAGTTATCAATGCATAAACTGCACCCAGACTGTTAACTTTGTGTCTGCATAATTCCATAAGTTTTCCATAAAATTTTGGAATATTTGTGTCATTACCCTCAGAAATTTTTTTTTACCATTTCAGCTGGGTTTTTTATGTGAATACTGAGAGTACTTTTAATTTTGGGAATCTGGACAGTGAAAGGGCTAATAAAAATGAGATAAGAGTTTATCTGTACAAAACTCATTGGAAACTGGTTATCACTCAACCATTCTTTCTTATCCTTTTATTCAACCGATTTCAAAAAGTTAATCAATAAAACGGAAAGAAATTTAAATTAAGACAACTGAAAGACAATCGTAGTACTGTATTATTATATTTCTTGCAATGAGTTTTGTACAATGTACTGTACTTTAGTGGGAAAGATATTGGAATATAGGCTAAGTAAAGGCTTAGAATAAAACATGACAATTACACTTCTTCAAAATATACTGAACATATGAATCTTAATATTACAGCCAATCCAGCTAGTGGTACTGTCAGTTAGGTGATCTCTATATAGTAAGTCAATGACTGTATAAACTATACTATACTCAACATTCCAATATTCTTCCAGTAATCACTTTTGAAAGTGAGTGAATGCAAAAATCAAACATAATTCTACATACTACAGTTGTACACAATGTACTGCATAAGAGCAACACAGGAACAATGCATAAGGCCAACATTCAGGTTTATCTTAAGAACAATTTTACCTTTATTTTAAATCGTCTTTCATTTTCCTTCATTATTTCTTCAAAGCTTTCATTGTCCTCACTTGTGTGTTTATCAAGGAACTCATCTAATGACATTTTGCCACTCTGAGAGCTCTTCTCATCCTCAGCAATATCTTTTACCATTTTATTTTGAGAGTCAAGTAAGTTATCAAGAGAATAATTGATCCCTGGCGTTGCACTTCCTCCTCGTTTCGAGTGTCCTGTGATAGGAGTCTCAAAAGTCGCAGGGCTGTCTTCAACATTTTGCAAAATGGGAGGATCTTTTACTGCTGAATACTTTGAGTAAAATTCTCGGAGCTTCACTACATCATTGGTTTCCTTTGCCTCCAAGTAGTCCAATTTTTCTTTCAGGTTCTCCAGGTCAGGGAAGAAATCTCTCTCAATTATTTTTTCCACCTCCTAAAAAAGTAAAAAAAGCCTTAGATCACAATTCTGTAAACCATTTCTAGGTACAACATATAAAAAATAAGTAGGGTATGTTAAATTCATACTTCCCATCAGACAAATGCAGAAGTCTGTTGGCACTATACATGATGGTCCTCTGCAGTTGTCTTAAACAATGAAATACATAGTCCTTTCTAATATTAATAACTAAATATAAAAAGTGAACAATAAAGACTATAATAATTATGAAATGTGACATAATAATGAACAACACACTGTATGTATTTTATAGACTATGGTAATGCATGTAACCTAATACAGTGGACCCCCGCATAGCGACTTTAATCCGTGCAAGAGGGCTCATTGTTATGCGAAATGATCGGTATGCGAATGAATTTTCCCCATAAGAAATAATGGAAATCAAATCAATCCGTGCAAGACACCCAAAAGTATGAAAAAAAATTTTTTACCACATGAAATATACATTTTCCTACACACAAAGAAAAGGATACATGCACAATATACAGTGGACCCCCGCATACCGATGGCATCACATAACGATTAATCCGCATACCGCTTGCTTTAATCGCAAAAATTTTGCCTCGCATACTGCTTAAAAACCCGCTCACCGATTTTCGTCCGAGACGCGTCCAATGTGCGCCCTCAGCCAGCCTCACATTTGCCGCCGGTGGCATTGTTTACCAGCCAGCCTCCGCGGTAACATCCAAGCATACAATCGGAATATTTCGTATTATTACAGTGTTTTCGGTGCTTTTTCTGGAAAATAAGTGACCATGGGCCCCAAGAAAGCTTCTAGTGCCAACCCTACAGCAATAAGGGTGAGAATTACAATAGAGATGAAGAAAAAGATCATTGATAAGTATGAAAGTGGAGTGCGTGTCTCCGAGCTGGCCAAGTTGTATAATAAACCCCAATCAACCATCGCTACTATTGGTGGTACAGCTGCTGCTGCTGCTGCTGCACTGTCAGCTGCTGCTGCTGCTGTAGCATCGTCTGCTGCTGCTGCTGCTGCTGCTGTAGCATTGTCTGCTGCTGCTGTAACATCATCTGTTGCTGCTGTAGCATCGTCTGCTGCTGCTGTAGCATCGTCTGTTGCTGCTGCTGCTGCTGTAGCATCGTCTGCTGCTGCTGTAACATCGTCTGTTGCTGCTGTAGCATCGTCTGCTGCTGCTGTAGCACCGTCTGTTGCTGCTGTACCACCGTCAGCTGCTGCTGCTGCTGTAGCATCGTCTGCTGCTGCTGTAACATCGTCTGTTGCTGCTGTACCACCGTCAGCTGCTGCTGCTGCTGTAGCATCGTCTGCTGCTGCTGTAGCATCGTCTGTTGCTGCTGTACCACCGTCAGCTGCTGCTGCTGCTGTAGCATCGTCTGCTGCTGCTGTAACATCGTCTGTTGCTGCTGTAGCATCGTCTGCTGCTGCTGTAGCATCGTCTGTTGCTGCTGTACCACCGTCAGCTGCTGCTGCTGCTGTAACATCGTCTGTTGCTGCTGTACCACCGTCAGCTGCTGCTGCTGCTGTAGCATCGTCTGCTGCTGCTGTAGCATCGTCTGTTGCTGCTGTACCACCGTCAGCTGCTGCTGCTGCTGTAGCATCGTCTGCTGCTGCTGTAACATCGTCTGTTGCTGCTGTAGCATCGTCTGCTGCTGCTGCTGCTGTAGCATCGTCTGCTGCTGCTGTAACATCGTCTGTTGCTGCTGTAGCATCGTCTGCTGCTGCTGTAGCATCGTCTGTTGCTGCTGTACCACCGTCAGCTGCTGCTGCTGCTGTAGCATCGTCTGCTGCTGCTGTAGCATCGTCTGCTGCTGCTGTAGCATCGTCTGTTGCTGCTGTACCACCGTCAGCTGCTGCTGCTGCTGTAGCACCGTTGTTGGTGTGGCTTATTGAGAATACCAAGAAACAATTAACCCCAGAGGATTTGCCACCCAGGATAACCCAAAAAAGTCAGTGTCATCGAAGACTGTCTAACTTATTTCCATTGGGGTCCTTAATCTTGTCTCCCAGGATGCAACCCACACAAGTCGACTAACACCCAGGTGAACAGGGAAAAATGCCTGGAACTAGTGCTCGTATTGGTGAATTTAAAGCCAGCAAAGGTTGGTTTGAGAGATTTAAGAATCGTAGTGGCATACACAGTGTGATAAGGCCTGTTCTGGAAGAAAATGCCAAACAGGACCTACAGTACTCAGGAGGAAAAGGCACTCCCAAGACACAGTGTCTCATCAGTCATTGCTGCATCTTCAATAAAGGTAAGTGTCATTTATTCTTCATTTAGTAGACTAGTACATGCACAATATATACTGTGCATGTACTACTCTACTATTGCGAATGTATCCTTCTCTTTGTGTGTAGGAAAACGTATATTTCATGTGGTAAAATTTTTTTTTTCATACTTTTGGGTGTCTTGCACGGATTAATTTGATTTCCATTATTTCTTATGGGGAAAATTCATTCACATACCGATTATTTCGCATAACAATGACCCCTCTTGCACAGATTAAAATCGGTATGCGGGGGTCCACTGTATATTGTGCATGTACTACTCTACTAAATGAAGAATAAATGACACTTACCTTTATTGAAGATGCAGCAATGACTGATGAGACACTGTGTCCTGGGAGTGCCTTTTCCTCCTGAGTACTGTAGGTCCTGTTTGGCATTTTCTTCCAGAACAGGCCTTATCACACTGTGTATGCCACTACGATTCTTAAATCTCTCAAACCAACCTGTGCTGGCTTTAAATTCACCAATATGAGCACTAGTTCCAGGCATTTTTCCCTGTTCACCTGGGTGTTAGTCGACTGGTGTGGGTTGCATCCTGGGAGACAAGATTAAGGACCCCAATGGAAATAAGTTAGACAGTCTTCGATGACACTGACTTTTTTGGGTTATCCTGGGTGGCAAATCCTCTGGGGTTAGTTGTTTCTTGGTATTCTCAATAAGCCACACCAACAACGGTGCTACAGCAGCAGCAGCAGCAGCTGACAGTGCTACAGCAGCAGCAGACGATGCTACAGCAGCAGCAGACGATGCTACAGCAGCAGCAGACGATGCTACAGCAGCAGCTGACGGTGGTACAGCAGCAGCAGACGATGCTACAGCAGCAGCAGACGGTACTACAGCAGCAGCTGACGGTGGTACAGCAGCAGCAGCAGCTGACAGTGCAGCAGCAGCAGCTGACGGTGGTACAGCAGCAGCAGCAGCTGTACCACCAATAGTAGCGATGGTTGATTGGGGTTTATTATACAACCTGGCCAGCTCGGAGACACGCACTCCACTTTCATACTAATCAATGATCTTTTTCTTCATCTCTATAGTAATTCTCACCCTTATTGCTGTAGGGTTGGCACTAGAAGCTTTCTTGGGGCCCATGGTCACTTATTTTGCAGATAAAATCACCAAAAACACTGTAATAATACGAAATGTTCCGATTGTATGCTTGGATGTTACCGCGGAGGCTGGCTGGTAAACAATGCCACCGGCGGCTCATGTGAGGCTGGCTAAGGGCGCACATTGGACGCGTCTCGAACGAAGAGCAGTGAGCAGGTTTTTGAGCGGTATGCGAGGCAAAATTTTTGCAATAAAAGCGAGCGGTATGCGGATTGAATGCTATGTGATGCGTACGGTATGCGGGGGTCCACTGTACAGTGGAACCCCGAGTTTCGTCCTTAACCCTTAAACTGTCCAAACGAAGATCTACGTTTTTTCCACATTTGAAAGTATGTTAAAAAAAAAATGTAGATCTTTGTTTTTACATTTGAAAACGTGTAAAAAAACTCTAACCTTCCACCTCCCTCCCTCCTTGATTCGCCAGTACTCACCACTCGATAACATATAAACATTGCATGTTTATATGCCATGTTTATATGCTATGTAACTTGTTTCTTATATAGTTCTGAAGAAAATATCACAGATGGATTAATGAAAATGTCTATATTCACATGAGGAGAGACAGAGCCACACTGATTCACGATGCCTGCACGGGCAGGCGGACAGGTCTGGTATGCGGGACGAAACATGGGGCACGGTGTGAAACTCGGGACGAAACTGAGCCAAAGAAACGGTTCTATACTTGAAGTGTACTACAGTCAGGGCGTACAAAACTCAGGGTTCCACTCTATTACTATACAAACTTTCTCTCACATACAATACAGCCATAAAAGTGCTACAAGTCCTGCTTTTCACTCAATAATCAGTGTTTGCTCTGCTAGCCTAGTTCATTATCAAAGTCAACAGCCATCTGCCATTATTCCCACTACTGTATATGACCTCATGAATTGCACCAAGGCCTCTACCCATAGATGCAAATATACAAAATTAAAAAAATGTGAGTAGGATTAGTTTTATGACACCTACCACCATTTTAACCTATTTATATGCTTCAGTCTATTGACGATCAATATGGTACTTATCATTTAACCCTTTGACTGCAGCCGCCGTACAAATACGTCTTACGAGCCAGTGTTTTTGATGTACGTATTAATATGCCAAAATTCTAGTGGCTTCAAATCAAGCGGGAGAAAGCTGGTAGGCCCACATGTGAGGGAATGGGTCTGTGTGGTCAGTGTGCTCAGTATAAAAAAAATTCTGCAGCACACAGTGCCTAATGAGAAAAAAAAAAACGTGTTTTTGGATTAACGCCAACTTCGAGGTGTATTTTCGTACAGTATTTATGGTTGTATTCTCGTTTTCCTGGTCTCATTTGATAGAATGGAAGATATACTACAGGAATAGAGATGATTTTGATTGGTTTCACGATGAAAAAGGCCTTGAAATTGAGCTCAAATTAGTGGAAATGTTCAATTTTTGCCAATGTTCAAGAGTAAACAAATGTGTCCAACAGGCCGATCTAATACGCAGTCATGACATTATTTATGCAATTATTACAATAATGCAGTAGTCTGCATAACAATAAATCTTCTATTTTTTACGTGAATAAAAATTCAAAATAGAAACCAAGAGTAATGTAAGAGGGGCCTGGAGATGTGACTAATGAACAGAGAAAATGTTATTTTAGTGCCAGGAATGTCTGCACTGTTTATTCTGGACCCTATTTTGAAATTAACATCTTTTTTAATTTGCATGAAATTGGCCAAATTGCCAATTTCTGACCACTTTATTGGGTAGTTGAAAGTGGTAAATGGGAGGTTTCTTGTACTCAATTGATAGAACAAATAGAGTTCTAAAGAAATAGCTATGAGTTTGGTCGACTGGAACAATGGAATTGGCTGAAAATAGGGTTCAAAGTGGGCAAAATTGCCAATGCATATACAGCGGACCCTTGGTTATTGGCCATTCTGGATATCAGCCAATTCGGTTTTCGCCCACTCTTTTGGCTGAAATTCTATCCCGGTTATCGGCCGTTATTTCAGAAACTGGCCGTATTGGATGAGTCCATCCGCTTCTTTGCCGCGTTTGTGAGTCAGTCTGGCTGTCTCTGGGCGAGTGAGGAAGTATCCGTGCACTCATCCAAACATTTTGCTGTAATCCATTGCTTTTTGTGGTTACAAATTGAATGCAACTGCAAAATAAGCCACCATGGACCCAAGGAATGTTCCTAGTGCCAGCCCTTTTGTAAAGGGCTGAGAGAGAGGGAAGAATGTGCCTTCTTCAGTGATTCTATGATAAGTACAATACTAAAGCAGCAGGAATCGATAAAGGCTATAGCGCCAGCCAGCGATAAAGTGTAGCAAGTAAGTTAAGCGATTAAGTGATAGAAAAAGGACGGCACAAAACTCTTCCAATGTTGCTGGAGGTGTACAGGGCCACTGACAACATACACCACCCTGGGTATCTTCCACCACCCTAAACCTCTGCCAGCATCTCAATATCCACTTTATTTCTCTATATTCTCCACAATAACTGCTTTATTTCTTTACATTCTCTATTATGTTTTTATACAATATTTCTTATTTATAAATTATGTACACTGTTTCAGTGTGACTAGTGGTGTTTCAGTGTGACTAATAGTATGACTAGTGGTGGTGGTGACTGCTGCCGCTGCCACCACCACCAATATACGGCTTATGCTGTCAGTTGCCCTTATAAACCCAATAACAGCAACCACACCACCACTAGCCACATATGTAATGACATATTTTATTCATTTTAGAGTACAGTGGTATCTTGGGATATGGACAGCTCAAAACGCGAACAATTATGTAAGTGTATTTATGTAAGTGCTTTTGTAAGTGTATTTTTGGGGTCTGAAACGGATTAATCTAATTTACATTATTCCTTACGGGAACAAATTCGTTCAGTATCAGCACTCAAACATCCTTCTGGAATGAAATAAGTTTATATCCTGAGGTGCCACTGTACATCATGTTTCTATGTTATTAATATTGTTTATGTCATAGTAGATGAATTGTGATAGATAAGTAAGCCACAGAGTTGATATTAGTGCCAGCAAAAGTCTTCAATAAAGTTAAAAGTGATGTTAAATGTTCATTTATCCATTTTATAGGCCATTTTACTTAGTTCTCATTGTTTTGTGTATGTAAAACTATAGATAATCTTTAAAAAAAATCTTTTTGTTAATATTTTTGGGTGTCTGGAATGGATTAATAATAGTTACATAAATTCTTATGGGAAACATTATTTCAGTTTTCGGCCTTTTCAGATTTAGGTCGACCCTCTGGAATGGATTACGGCCAATAACCAAGGTTCCACTGTACATTGCTGAGATAGCTAACTTCACAAGAGCATAATTCTGTAAGTTTTCCAAAAAAAATTTTGTACTTTTGGTGTCATTGCCATCGGGAAAAGATTCTCTATCATTTCATAAGAAAAAAAATCTTTTTTTTTTTTTTTTTGAATATTTTGCGAGATTAGGTAGTAGGTTGGTAGACAGCAACCACCCAGGGAAGTACTACCGTCCTGCCAGATGGCTCTGAAACAGAAACCTGTAACTGTTTTGCATGATGGTAGGATTGCTGGTTTCTTTTTCTGTCTCATAAACACGCTAGATAACAGGGATATCTTGCTACTCCTACTTACACTTTGGTCACACTTCACAGACACACACATGCATATATATATACATACATCTAGGTTTTTTCTCCTTTTTCTAAATAGCTCTTGTTCCTCTTTATTTCTTCTATTGTCCATGGGGAAGTGGAAAAGAATCTTTCCTCCGTAAGCCATGTGTGTCGTATGAGGCGACTAAAATGCCGGGAGCAATGGGCTAGTAACCCCTTCTCCTGTAGACATTTACTAAAAAAGAGAAGAAGAAAAACTTTATAAAACTGGGATGCTTAAATGTGCGTGGATGTAGTGCGGATGACAAGAAACAGATGATTGCTGATGTTATGAATGAAAAGAAGTTGGATGTCCTGGCCCTAAGCGAAACAAAGCTGAAGGGGGTAGGGGAGTTTCGGTGGGGGAAAATAAATGGGATTAAATCTGGAGTATCTGAGAGAGTTAGAGCAAAGGAAGGGGTAGCAGTAATGTTGAATGATCAGTTATGGAAGGAGAAAAGAGAATATGAATGTGTAAATTCAAGAATTATGTGGATTAAAGTAAAGGTTGGATGCGAGAAGTGGGTCATAATAAGCGTGTATGCACCTGGAGAAGAGAGGAATGCAGAGGAGAGAGAGAGAGATTTTGGGAGATGTTAAGTGAATGTATAGGAGCCTTTGAACCAAGTGAGAGAGTAATTGTGGTATGGGATCTGAATGCTAAAGTAGGAGAAACTTTTAGAGAGGGTGTGGTAGGTAAGTTTGGGGTGCCAGGTGTAAATGATAATGGGAGCCCTTTGATTGAACTTTGTATAGAAAGGGGTTTAGTTATAGGTAATACATATTTTAAGAAAAAGAGGATAAATAAGTATACAAGATATGATGTAGGGTGAAATGACAGTAGTTTGTTGGATTATGTATTGGTAGATAAAAGACTGTTGAGTAGACTTCAGGATATACATGTTTATAGAGGGGCCACAGATATATCAGATCACTTTCTAGTTGTAGCTACACTGAGAGTAAAAGGTAGATGGGATACAAGGAGAATAGAAGCATCAGGGAAGAGAGAGGTGAAGGTTTATAAACTAAAAGAGGAGGCAGTTAGGGTAAGATATAAACAGCTATTGGAGGATAGATGGGCTAATGAGAGCATAGGCAATGGGGTCGAAGAGGTATGGGGTAGGTTTAAAAATGTAGTGTTAGAGTGCTCAGCAGAAGTTTGTGGTTACAGGAAAGTGAGTGCGGGAGGGAAGAGGAGCGATTGGTGGAATGATGATGTGAAGAGAGTAGTAAGGGAGAAAAAGTTAGCATATGAGAAGTTTTTACAAAGTAGAAGTGATGAAAGGAGGGAAGAGTATATGGAGAAAAAGAGAGAGTTTAAGAGAGTGGTGAAGCAATGTAAAAAGAGAGCAAATGAGAGAGTGGGTGAGATGTTATCAACAAATTTTGTTGAAAATAAGAAAAAGTTTTGGAGTGAGATTAACAAGTTAAGAAAGCCTAGAAAACAAATGGATTTGTCAGTTAAAAATAGGAGAGGAGAGTTATTAAATGGAGAGTTAGAGGTATTGGGAAGATGGAGGGAATATTTTGAGGAATTGTTAAATGTTAATGAAGATAGGGAAGCTGTGATTTCGTGTATAGGGCAAGGAGGAATAACATCTTGTAGGAGTGAGGAAGAGCCAGTTGTGAGTGTGGGGGAAGTTCGTGAGGCAGTAGGTAAAATGAAAGGGGGTAAGGCAGCTGGGATTGATGGGATAAAGATAGAGATGTTAAAAGCAGGTGGGGATATAGTTTTGGAGTGGTTGGTGCAATTATTTAATAAATGTATGGAAGAGGGTAAGGTACCTAGGGATTGGCAGAGAGCATGCATAGTTCCTTTGTATAAAGGCAAAGGGGATAAAAGAGAGTGCAAAAATTATAGGGGGATAAGTCTGTTGAGTATACCTGGCAAAGTGTATGGTAGAGTTATTATTGAAAGAATTAAGAGTAAGACGGAGAATAGGATAGCAGATGAACAAGGAGGCTTTAGGAAAGGTAGGGGGTGTGTGGACCAGGTGTTTACAGTGAAACATATAAGTGAACAGTATTTAGATAAGGCTAAAGAGGTCTTTGTGGCATTTATGGATTTGGAAAAGGCATATGACAGGGTGGATAGGGGGGCAATGTGGCAGATGTTGCAGGTGTATGGTGTAGGAGGTAGGTTACTGAAAGCAGTGAAGAGTTTTTACGAGGATAGTGAGGCTCAAGTTAGAGTATGTAGGAAAGAGGGAAATTATTTCCCAGTAAAAGTAGGCCTTAGACAAGGATGTGTGATGTCACCGTGGTTGTTTAATATATTTATAGATGGGGTTGTAAGAGATGTAAATGTGAGGGTCTTGGCAAGAGGCGTGGAGTTAAAAGATAAAGAATCACACATAAAGTGGGAGTTGTCACAGTTGCTCTTTGCTGATGACACTGTGCTCTTGGGAGATTCTGAAGAGAAGTTGCAGAGATTGGTGGATGAATTTGGTAGGGTGTGCAAAAGAAGAAAATTGAAAGTGAATACAGGAAAGAGTAAGGTTATGAGGATAACAAAAATATTAGGTGATGAAAGATTGGATATCAGATAGGAGGGAGAGAGTATGGAGGAGGTGAATGTATTCAGATATTTGGGAGTGGACGTGTCAGCGGATGGGTCTATGAAAGATGAGGTGAATCATAGAATTGATGAGGGGAAAAGGGTGAGTGGTGCACTTAGGAGTCTGTGGAGACAAAGAACTTTGTCCTTGGAGGCAAAGAGGGGAATGTATGAGAGTATAGTTTTACCAACGCTCTTATATGGGTGTGAAGCATGGGTGATGAATGTTGCAGCGAGGAGAAGGCTGGAGGCAGTGGAGATGTCATGTCTGAGAGCAATGTGTGGTGTGAATATAATGCAGAGAATTCGTAGTTTGGAAGTTAGGAGGAGGTGCGGGATTACCAAAACTGTTGTCCAGAGGGCTGAGGAAGGGTTGTTGAGGTGGTTCGGACATGTAGAGAGAACGGAGTGAAACAGAATGATTTCAAGAGTGTATCAGTCTGTAGTGGAAGGAAGGCGGGGTAGGGGTCGGCCTAGGAAAGGTTGGAGGGAGGGGGTAAAGGAGGTTTTGTGTGTGAGGGGCTTGGACTTCCAGCAGGCATGCGTGAGCATGTTTGATAGGAGTGAATGGAGACAAATGGTTTTTAATACTTGACGTGCTGTTGGAGTGTGAGCAAAGTAACATTTATGAAGGGATTCAGGGAAACCGGCAGGCCGGACTTGAGTCCTGGAGATGGGAAGTACAGTGCCTGCACTCTGAAGGAGGGGTGTTAATGTTGCAGTTTAAAAACTGTAGTGTAAAGCACCCTTCTGGCAAGACAGTGATGGAGTGAATGATGGTGAAAGTTTTTCTTTTTCGGGCCACCCTGCCTTGGTGGGAATCGGCCAGTGTGATAATAAAAAAATAATAAAATATTTTGCGAGAGAGAGATTTCAGGATTTAGGGTCTCGACAGTCAAAGGATAACTCAAAAAAGTCACAATGACTTATTTCCATTTTTATCAATCTTATACCATAATACAAACACCTGACATTGTGTACAAGTTGTCTCCACGTTGGTACAGTAGAATAAGTCAAGAGCAACACTCCCATTCCCATGTAACACTCTGAGTGAAGGTATATAAAAGGAATAATTTTTCACAGTTACCACCAGTAATACTACTGTGTATATATTTGCTTTGGTGTTGAACTAGAGAAAACGTTATCTTCTTTGACACTCCGACAAGACAACTGGAGAAACATCTTATATTTATGTTAATTCTACTGTGTGGTGTATTTATCAAGTTTATATGTTACGTAGTATATTTATATAATTTTGAAAAAATATCATAGATGGATTAACAAAAATGTTTATATTAACATTATATACAACATTTAATGTGCCTCAGAGTGATTATTATTGCGTTTAATTATTTACATTATTAATATGGCGTCTTCGAGACTAATAAGACATTCTTAGTGATTTTAATGTGTACCTGCACACCAGCACAGTTTGTAAATTTACTTAGGTGCAGGTAATAATAATAATAATAATAATAATAATAATAATAATAATAATATCTTTGTACAAGTGCATGTACAGTGGACCCTCGACATTCAATACTAATCTGTTCCTGAGAGCTATCGAATGTCGAAAATATCGAAAGTCGAATTTATTTTCCCATAAGAAATAATGGAAATCAAATTAATCCGTGCAAGACACCCAAAAGTATGAAAAAAAAAAATTTACCACATGAAATATTAAGTTTAATGCAACAGAATAATTACAATAACAACAAAAGCAATAGAATAATAACAACAGAATAACTGACACTTACCTTTAACCCTTTGACTGTTTACGCTGTATATATACGTCTTACGCGCCACTGTTTCTGACGTATTTATATGCATAAATTCTAGCAGCTTCAAATCAAGCAGGAGAAAGCTGGTAGGCCCACATGTGAAAGAATGGGTCTCCATGGTCAGTGTGCATCATATAAAAAAAAATCGGGGAGCCAGTGGTGCATTGTGGGAATGCCATTTCAGTCATCCTTTTTCAGCATGCTTAGCGGTAAGAAATATGTGACTCCCCAGCAAATCTGGGACTCTTCTCTTCCCAAGTGATGCTCTAACACAAATGGAAGTGTCAGTGAAGATCAATTTCATGATTTCCAGGAGTTTGAGACCAAAAGCAATAGAAGAAGAAGAAGAAGAAGAAGAAGAAGAAGAAGAAGAAGAAGAAGAAGAAGAAGAAGAAGAAGAAGAAGAAGAAGAAGAAGACGACGAAGAAGAAGAAGACGAAGAAGAAGAAGACGAAGAAGAAGAAGACGAAGAAGAAGAAGACGAAGAAGAAGAAGACGAAGAAGAAGAAGACGAAGAAGAAGAAGACGAAGAAGAAGACGAAGAAGAAGACGAAGAAGAAGACGAAGAAGACGAAGAAGACGAAGAAGACGACGAAGAAGACGACGAAGAAGACGACGAAGAAGACGACGAAGAAGACGACGAAGAAGACGACGAAGAAGAAGACGAAGAAGAAGACGAAGACAACGAAGAAGAAGAAGACGACGAAGAAGACGACGACGACGAAGAAGAAGACGAAGAAGAAGAAGACGAAGAAGAAGAAGACGAAGAAGAAGACGAAGAAGAAGACGAAGAAGAAGACGAAGAAGAAGACGAAGAAGAAGACGAAGAAGAAGACGAAGAAGAAGACGAAGAAGACGAAGAAGATGACGAAGAAGAAGACGAAGAAGAAGACGAAGATGAAGAAGACGAAGAAGAAGAAGACGAAGAAGAAGAAGACGAAGAAGAAGAAGACGAAGAAGAAGAAGACGAAGAAGAAGAAGACGAAGAAGAAGACGAAGAAGAAGACGAAGAAGAAGACGAAGACGAAGAAGAAGACGAAGAAGACGACGAAGAAGACGACGAAGACGACGAAGAAGACGACGAAGAAGACGACGAAGAAGACGACGAAGAAGAAGACGAAGAAGAAGACGAAGACAACGAAGAAGAAGAAGACGACGAAGAAGACGACGACGACGAAGAAGAAGACGAAGAAGAAGAAGACGAAGAAGAAGAAGACGAAGAAGAAGACGAAGAAGAAGACGAAGAAGAAGACGAAGAAGAAGACGAAGAAGAAGACGAAGAAGAAGACGAAGAAGAAGACGAAGAAGACGAAGAAGAAGACGAAGAAGATGACGAAGAAGAAGACGAAGAAGACGAAGATGAAGACGAAGAAGAAGACGAAGAAGACGACGAAGAAGACGAAGAAGAAGACGAAGACGACGAAGAAGATGACGAAGAAGACGACGAAGAAGAAGACGAAGAAGACGAAGAAGAAGACGAAGAAGAAGACGAAGAAGACGACGAAGAAGAAGACGAAGAAGAAGACGAAGAAGAAGACGAAGAAGACGAAGAAGATGAAGAAGACGAAGAAGAAGAAGACGAAGAAGAAGACGAAGAAGAAGAAGACGAAGAAGAAGAAGACGAAGAAGACGACGAAGAAGACGACGACGAAGAAGAAGACGAAGAAGACGAAGACGAAGAAGACGAAGAAGACGAAGACGAAGACAACGACGACGACGATGTAATAATATTGTTCCCTTGAAGCAAGCAAAACAAAAGTCCACTCTATGACAGTGACAAGATAAGGGGAGATAACATCTGATAAGAGCTGACGTTGGATGAGCATAAAGGAGGGTGGGGGAGGGTGCAGCTGATAAGAAAAGATTAGATGACCATCGCCCTCCCTTTGTTTTTGCTGGTATACAAACATTTCTGTCTGTCTGCCAACCTCCCTGTCTATCCTAGCTCTCTGTCTCAGAGAGAGCCACAAGACTGTGTCATCATCACGTTTACTCACATCTTCAAGCAGAGTACAGCACTTTGCCTGGATTTTTTGGGTTATCCTAGGTAATTTACACTATGTATACTTGTATTTATGTGTACCTGTGAGACAGAGATAGACAGACAGATAGAAAGAGAGAGACAGATTGAAAGAGATAGAATGAGGGAGAAAGATAATTAGATAGAATGGAGGGGAAGCAGCATCCGACCCCATTGTTTTGACAGGCGGTAGGGGGAGTGAGTAATGAGATAATATGTCATTTTGACAGCTGCCGACTCCTGACTCAAAACAATTATAAGCCGCACACAAGACAAGGTTGATGAATGAAGATAATAGCAGTTATATGAAAGTATCCAGTGACTATATATGTGTATACAGTAGGGCCCCACTTATACGGCGGGTTAGGTTCCAGGCTGTCGCCGGAAAGCAGACATCGCCGGAAGGCAGAACTTCATTTTTTTCCATTTATAATGCATATAAATGCCAGACAACAAGTTTACACTAAATTACAGTGGAACCTCAAATATCAAACTTTCTTCAGTCCAGAAGGCTGTTCGAGTGCCTTTACCGAATGAATTTATTCCCGTCAGGAATAATGTAAATTAGATTAGTCCATTTCAGACCCTCAAAAACACGCTTATAAAAGCACTTACAAAAATACACTTACATAATTGGTTGTGTTGGGAGCAGTTCGATTTTTGAGGTTCCACTGTATATTGAGTTAGTAATAGAACTAGGCATTAAAAACACACAAAGTAAAATACAGTCACAGTAAATTCATTACTTATCTTAAAGTATTTGTAATCTTAATTTAGGGAGAGAGGTGAGTAGTACTTATTTGTAGGAAGTCAGGTGCAGGTAGCCCAGGTGTAGGTAGCACTGGCTCCCCGTCTCATACTTAATATATGATATTTAAAACATCCCAGAGAGGTAAAATGCACATACAGTACACTCATTATTTACCTTAAAATATGTGTAGTCTTAATATAGGAAGAGAGGTGAGTAGTATTTATTTGTATAAAGTCAGTGTAGGTAGCCGGTAGGTGTAGTCTGGGCTACACCTACCGGCTACCTACACTGTGGCTCAGAGCCATATTATTAACATCGACATGCCTTGTTCACTGAATTTAATCATTTTTAACAACTACCTTTAGATGCCATCATAAACGAAGGTAGAAGTAATGAATAATTCATGCTGAAAATTGTAAACAAAAGCGGAGTGGGGGAGTGGCTGGGCCAAACGCAGATATACACGTTTTCTCTGATGCTGAACAGAGAAAACATAATGTTGTCCCTCCATCCGGCTCCACAAGTATTATTATCAGAGCATATAAAATATGCAATAAATGCCAGACAACAAGTTTACACCAACTTATATTAAGTTAGCAATAGAAATAGGCATTAAAAACACAATAAAAGGTAAGATACACACAGAGTACACTTATTACTTACCTTAAAATATTAATATTAATGTGTGAGAGGTGAGTGGCAGGGTGTTTATTGAATAAAATCAGAATGGCACACCATCACCCTCTAACTTGGCACTTAAAGCAAGAGGCTTACGACTTCTCTTTTTATTACAGCTAACCTTAGATGCCATCGTCAATGAGAGCCAACTAGTTAACGAAAGAGTAAACGAGAGAGAGAACGAGATACAGAACTGAGACAATGTAAGAACACAAACTGAACAGGTAGTGGACGATCACTTGGTCAGGTGAAATAAATGTGTATTAATATGTGTCTACTTTTAGTTCATTCACTTCCATTTGTAAGAGTTTGTAAAACATTTACCTCAATATTTTTTTATTTTAATAATAATTACCTCACAATACAAATACTCTTACATTGTGTACAAGTTAGTTCAGAATAAACAAACAGCAACACACCATTTTTAGAGTGAATGAAGATAATAATATTAATAATAATAGTAATATTAATTAATATTAATAATAATAATAATAATATTAATTAATATTAATAATAATAATAATAATATTATTAATAATAATAATTATTATTATTTATTATAAAAAGCACTAAACCCACAAGGGTCGTGAATTGTTATAGAGTAAAGGCATACGAAAAGAATATTTTTCTATAGTTACCCCCCAGTGTTTGACTAGAGAAAACATAATTCTTCCGACACTACCTACACAGCTGCTTTGTAAACAAATCTCATATTTACATCAATTTTTATTCTGAGTGTATGTATCATGTTTATATGCTATGTAATGGGTTTCACATATAATTTTGAGGAAAATATCATAGATGGATTAATGAAAATGCCTATATTAACCCTTAAATGGTCCAAACGTATATATACGTTTTTTCAACATCTGAAAATATGTAAAAAAATGTAGATCTTCTTTTTTGTTTTACATTTGAAAATGTGTAAAAAAACTTTAATCTACATTTTTTTTTTTGTTATATTTGAAAATATATAAAAAAAGTAGATCTACTTTTGTAGCACTACGAATCTGAACGTTAATCTCTTTGGACTGTTTAAGGGTTAATGTAAAATAAGACATTTAGTGTGCCCAAGAGTGATTATTATTACGTAGTAATGGCGTCATGAGTAGAGAGAGACTTAGCGATTTTAATGTGTACTTGCACACCAGCACAGTGTGTAAGTATATTTAGGTACAGGTACACAAGTATAATTATCAGAGTACATATAAAATATGCAGTAATTTTAAAACACTTGAAATTTTGGAAAGTTTCCTGACATAATAGATGTAGTCACAAAAAATGTAAACAAACCGGGTGGGGGGCGCCGTATTTAAAAGACAGCTTGCCGTATAGCAAATTTTGGTCATAATTTGACATTGCCATATTAGCGGAATGCCGTAAGGTGAAACGCCATAAAGCAGGGCCTTACTGTATATATTATAGAAACCAGAAGGAAGGAAGAATGGAAGGCAGGAATGAAGGAAGGACAAGATGAAAGGAAGGAAAAAAGTAAGGAAAGATGAAAGAATGTAGGAAGGAAGGTAGGAAAGGAATGCAGGAAGGTAGGAAAGGAATGCAGGAAGATAGGAAAGAAGGCAGGAAGGTAGGAAAGGAATGCAGGAAAGTAGGAAAGGAATGCAGGAAGATAGGAAAGAAGGCAGGAAACGAATGCAGGAAGGAAGGAATGATGACACACGACCTTTTACCTAGGATAACTACATAACACAACTGCCTGCTAATACTTGGAAGAAAACTGCTCGGACAAGGTGTTTTGTCTTTGCACATAAAAAAAAGTCCACAAAAATGCACACACACTGGTTTTATGTGTGAGTGTGTAAAACACCATTGTGTATGACACCATGTTTCAAAGAGTTCCACAAGCTGCAGAACTTATTGTGTTGTACACAACGAGTGTATATATGTATATTGCACCTTACTTTGGTCTCACAGGCCACATAGGTTATGTGAAAAAATAAAATAGTGAAAAAACAACAAACCTTCAAATACAAGTAAACCAAAGTTTACCGGGTGAGCGGCAGTCACCGCTGTTGCCAGACGCGGCTCGTTTTCTGCAAACTTCACGCCTCTATATCTCGGTAAGTTTTTTTTTTTTTTTATTATCACACTGGCCGATTCCCACCAAGGCAGGGTGGCCCGAAAAAGAAAAACTTTCACCATCATTCACTCCATCACTGTCTTGCCAGAAGGGTGCTTTACACTACAGTTTTTAAACTGCAACATTAACACCCCTCCTTCAGAGTGCAGGCACTGTACTTCCCATCTCCAGGACTCAAGTCCAGCCTGCCGGTTTCCCTGAACCCCTTCATAAATGGTACTTTGCTCACACTCCAACAGCACGTCAAGTATTAAAAACCATTTGTCTCCATTCACTCCTATCAAACACGCTCACGCATGCCTGCTGGAAGTCCAAGCCCCTCGCACACAAAACCTCCTTTACCCCCTCCCTCCAACTTTTCCTAGGCCGACCCCTACCCCGCCTTCCTTCCACTACAGACTGATACACTCTTGAAGTCATTCTGTTTCGCTCCATTCTCTCTACATGTCCGAACCACCTCAACAACCCTTCCTCAGCCCTCTGGACAACAGTTTTGGTAATCCCGCACCTCCTCCTAACTTCCAAACTACGAATTCTCTGCATTATATTCACACCACACATTGCCCTCAGACATGACATCTCCACTGCCTCCAGCCTTCTCCTCGCTGCAACATTCATCACCCATGCTTCACACCCATATAAGAGCGTTGGTAAAACTATACTCTCATACATTCCCCTCTTTGCCTCCAAGGACAAAGTTCTTTGTCTCCACAGACTCCTAAGTGCACCACTCACTCTTTTTCCCTCATCAATTCTATGATTCACCTCATCTTTCATAGACCCATCCGCTGACACGTCCACTCCCAAATATCTGAATACATTCACTTCCTCCATACTCTCTCCCTCCAATCTGATATTCAATCTTTCATCACCTAATCTTTTTGTTATCCTCATAACCTTACTCTTTCCTGTATTCACCCTGAATCCCTTCACTAAATATTACCCTGCTCACACTCCAACAGATCGTCAGGTCCCAAGCATCATTCGTCTCCATTCACTCCTATCTAACACGCTCATGCACGCTTGCTGGAAGTCCAAGCCCCTCGCCCACAAAACCTCCTTTACCCCCTCTTTCCAACCCTTTCGAGGACGACCCCTACCCCTCCTTCCTTCCCCTATAGATTTATATGCTTTCCATGTCATTGTACTTTGATCCATTCTCTCTAAATGACCAAACCACCTCAACAACCCCTCTTCTGCCCTCTGACTAATACTTTTATTAACTCCACACCTTCTCCTAATTTCCACACTCCGAATTTTCTGCATAATATTTACACCACACATTGCCCTTAGACAGGACATCTCCACTACCTCCAACTGTCTCCTCGCTGCTGCATTTACCACCCAAGCTTCACATCCATATAAGAGTGTTGGTACTGCTATACTTTCATACATTCCCTTCTTTGCCACCATAGATAACGTTTTTTGACTCCACATATACCTCAACGCACCACTCACCTTTTTTCCCTCATCAATTCTATAATTAACCTCATCCTTCATAAATCCATCCGCCGACACGTCAACTCCCAAGTATCTGAAAACATTCACTTCTTCCATACTCCTCCTCCCCAATTTGATATCCAATTTTTCTTTATCTAAATCATTTGATACCCTCATCACCTTACTCTTTTCTATGTTCACTTTCAACTTTCTACCTTTACACACATTCTCAAACTCATCCACTAACCTTTGCAATTTTTCTTTAGAAACTCCCATAAGCACAGTATCATCAGCAAAAAGTAACTGTGTCAATTCCCATTTTGAATTTGATTCCCCATAATTTAATCCCACCCCTCTCCCGAACACCCTAGCATTTACTTCTTTTACAACCCCATCTATAAATATATTAAACAACCATGGTGACATTACACATCCTTGTCTAAGACTTACTTTTACCGGGAAGTAATCTCCCTCTCTTCTACACACCCTAACCTGAGCCTCACTATCCTCATAAAAGCTCTTTACAGCATTTAGTAACTTACCACCTATTCCATATACTTGCAACATCTGCCACATTACTCCTCTATCCACTCTATCATATGCTTTTTCTAAATCCATAAATGCAATAAAAACTTCCCTACCTTTATCTAAATACTGTTCACATATATGCTTAAATGTAAACACTTGATCTACACATCCCCTACCCACTCTGAAGCCTCCCTGCTCATCCGCAATCCTACATTCTGTCTTACCTCTAATTCTTTCAATTATAACCCTACCGTATACTTTTCCTGGTATATTCAGTAAACTTATTCCTCTATAATTTTTACAATCTCTTTTGTCCCCTTTCCCTTTATATAAAGGGACTATACATGCTCTCCTCCAATCCCTAGGTACCTTCCCCTCTTTCATACATTTATTAAACAAAAGTACCAACCACTCCAACACTATATCCCCCCCTGCTTTTAACATTTCTGGCATGATCCCATCAGTTCCAGCTGCTTTACCCCCTTTCATTCTACGTAATGCCTCACGTACCTCCACCACACTTACATTCTGCTCTTCTTCACTCCTAAAAGATGGTATACCTCCCTGGCCAGTGCATGAAATTACCACCTCCCTTTCTTCCTCAACATTTAAAAGTTCCTCAAAATATTCTCGCCATCTACCTAATACCTCCCTCTCCCCATCTACTAACTCCCCTACTCTGTTTTTAACTGACAAATCCATACTTTCCCTAGGCTTTCTTAACTTGTTTAACTCACTCCAAAATTTTTTCTTATTTTCATTAAAATTTCTTGACAGTGCCTCTCCCACTCTATCATCTGCTCTCCTTTTGCACTCTCTTCACCTTTCTTTTACTCTCCATATACTCTGCTCTTCTTATAACACTTCTGCTTTGTAAAAACCTCTCATAAGCTACCTTTTTCTCTTTTATCACACCCTTTACTTCATCATTCCACCAATCACTCCTCTTCCCTCCTGCCCCCACCCTCCTATAACCACAAACTTCTGCCCCACATTCTAATACTGCATTTTTAAAACTATTCCAACCCTCTTCAACCCCCCCACTACTCATCTTTGCACTAGCCCACCTTTCAGCCAATAGTCGCTTATATCTCGCCCGAACTTCCTCCTCCCTTAGTTTATACACTTTCACCTCCCTCTTACTTCTTGTTGCCACCTTCCTCTTTTCCCATCTACCTCTTACTCTAACTGTAGCTACAACTAAATAATGATCCGATATATCAGTTGCCCCTCTATAAATATGTACATCCTGGAGCCTACCCATCAACCTTTTATCCACCAATACATAATCTAACAAACTACTTTCATTACGTGCTACATCATACCTTGTATATTTATTTATCCTCTTTTTCATAAAATATGTATTACTTATTACCAAATTTCTTTCTACACATAGCTCAATTAAAGGCTCCCCATTTACATTTACCCCTGGCACCCCAAATTTACCTACTACTCCCTCCATAACATTTTTACCCACTTTAGCATTGAAATCCCCAACCACCATTACTCTCACACTTGATTCAAAACTCCCCAAGCATTCACTCAACATTTCCCAGAATCTCTCTCTCTCCTCTACACTTCTCTCTTCTCCAGGTGCATACACGCTTACTATAACCCACTTTTCACATCCAATCTTTATTTTACTCCACATAATCCTTGAATTTATACATTTGTAGTCCCCTATCAAGATAGAGTCAAACTGTCTGTTTTCTCATCAATGTTTTTGAGAGCTTTACGAATTTGTAGTCCTGAGTTCATAGATGAGGAAATATCCAAAATTTATGAAATAGGTAATGATTTAAAATACCCAAGGAATGTAACTGATAAATCTTTTAAAGTTGCTAGAAATACTTTTTACAATCCAAAAAGGGACAACCAGCCTTATTCAACTAAAAATATGTTGGTTCTCCCTTACCATGAAAACTTGGTTGATATGCCTTCTCTTCTTAAGACTTTTAATATTAAAGTTGTATTCAAAAATCTTGATACAGTAAAAAAACTTTTGATAAAGAATTCCCCCCAAAATGCTGATGGATGTGTCTATAAGATTCCTTGTAAAATTTGCGATAAAGTTTATTACGGTCAAACTGGTAAAAATCTCGAACTAAGATTAAAACAACATAAATATAGCATTAGAACTGGACAAGATTCCAATGCTCTATTTATTCATGTAAGAGATTTTAACCATCCAATTGATTTTCAAAAAGTTGAGAAAGTAGTATCAAGCAAGTCCATGGTCGACAGGAATATAATTGAATCTTGTTTCATAAAAAGCAGTTTTGACAATAATATGAATATTTCCTTTGGTTTATATAAATTAGATCCATTTATAATTAATAGAATTTGGGAAGAATTTAATAATACACTGGACAAATAATTTTTAAATTTTCTTGGGTAGAATAGTTTGTGGGCGAGTTGTGCAAAGGACCTATCCAAGTTGGGTCGGCGCGCGTCAGGTGTTTAACCGTTGTGGGATCTGATAGTGAGGTGCTGGCCAGACCCCTTATATAGCTTCCTTGGATGCTTTACTTTCATAGTTCCTTGATAATGTGAGTAGTCACGAAAGCGCTTGGAATTTCTCTATTCTTTCAGAGTGGTTGTTTTGTGTGTGTATATATATATATATATTTTTTTTTTTTTTTTTTTTTTTTCAACAAGTCGGCCGTCTCCCACCGAGGCAGGGTGACCCAAAAAAAAAGAAAGAAAATCCCAAAAAAGAAAATACTTTCATCATCATTCAACACTTTCACCACACTCGCACATTATCACTGTTTTTGCAGAGGTGCTCAGAATACAACAGTCTAGAAGCATACACATATAAAGATACACAACATATCCCTCCAAACTGCCAATATCCCAAACCCCAACCACTCTGAAAAAATAGAGAAATTCCAAGCGCTTTCGTGACTTTCGTGACTATATATATATATATATATATATATATATATATATATATATATATATATATATATATATTACGTGGAGTTTACCTGGAGAGAGTTCCGGGGGTAAACGCCACCGCGGACCGGTCTGTGACCAGGCGGCCTGGTGGATCAGAGCCTGATCAACCAGGCTGTTACTGCTGGCTGCACGCAAACCAACGTACGAGCCACAGCCCGGGTGGTCAGGAACCGACTTTAGGTGCTTGTCCAGTGCCAGCTTAAAGACAGCCAGGGGTCTGTTGGTAATCCCCCTTATGTATGCTGGGAGGCAGTTGAACAGTCTCGGGCCCCTGACACTTATTGAATGGTCTCTTAACGTGCTAGTGACACCCCTGCTTTTCATTGAGGGGATGTTGCATCGTCTGCCAAGTCTTTTGCTTTCATAGTGAGTGATTTTCGTGTGCAAGTTCGGTACTAGTCCCTCTAGGATTTTCCAGGTGTATATAATCGTGTATCTCTCCCGCCTGCGTTCCAGGGAATACAGGTTTAGGAACCTCAAGCGCTCCCAGTAATTGAGGTGTTTAATCTCCGTTATGCGCGCCGTGAAGGTTCTCTGTACATTTTCTAGGTCAGCAATTTCACCTGCCTTGAAAGGCACTGTTAGTGTGCAGCAATATTCCAGCCTAGATAGAACAAGTGACCTGAAGAGTGTCATCATGGGGTTGGCCTCCCTAGTTTTGAAGGTTCTCAATATCCATCCTGTCATTTTTCTAGCAGATGCGATTGATACAATGTTATGGTCCTTGAAGGTGAGATCCTCCGACATGATCACTCCCAGGTCTTTGACGTTGGTGTTTCGCTCTATTTTGTGTCCAGAATTTGTTTTGTACTCGAAGATTTAATTTCCTCGTGTTTACCATATCTGAGTAATTGAAATTTCTCATCTTTGAACTTCATATTGTTTTCTGCAACCCACTGAAAGATTTGGTTGATGACCGCCTGGAGCCTTGCAGTGTCTGCAATGGAAGACACTGTCATGCAGATTCGGGTGTCATCTGCAAAGGAAGACACGGAGCTGTGGCTGACATCCTTGTCTATGTCAGATATGAGGATGA